>NC_088878.1:6102212-6384423 GCF_032884065.1 Artemia franciscana | reverse complement strand
CAGGTTTACCGACTCTTGAACATGCAACATAAAATTGTCCATGGGAAAAACAATCCGTATTCAGATCTATACCTCATTATTCAAATGATTGCCCTTGAGCTTTGTTGATGGTGATTGCTAATTCCCTGTGTCCCCGTCGTCATTTATATATCCCCCTGTGCCCCCGGCATCCCCGTTGTATTTGTGTCCCTGTGTCCCGGTCGTCATTTATATACCCAGTATCCCGGTCGTCATTTGTGTCCCAGTTTTCCAGTCTGTAATTTCTCTTTGAGCGTCCCGGTCGTTATTTATATTCCATGTGTCCCGGTCGTCATTTGTGTCCCGGTGTCCCGGTCTGTAATTTATCTTTGAGTGTCTTTCTTTTTCTCCTTTATTTTTCAGTTTTTTTCCTTTTTTTAGTTTTTTTTATTAGTTTTTTTTTCTTTTTAGTTTTTTTTAGTTTTTTTTTTCTTTTTTAGTTTTTAGTTTTTTACTTTTTTTTTTTTTTTAGCTTTTTTAGTTTTTTTAGTATTTCTTTTTAGTTTTTTTGTAGTTTTTACCTTTTTTAGTTTTTCTTCTTCTTTAGTATTAATGCTAAAGCCAAGGTTCGAACCTGGAACCTCTCGGACCTAGAACCTGGAACCTAACGACATATAACGAACATATAACGAACATAATTAGAGATTGGTCATAATAGGAATGTTTTCTATTTTTCTTATTTAAAAGAGTTCAAATTTGTTACGTACGTGGTCTCCCAGTATCAAGTACTTTCATGTATTCAAGTATTCACGAAATCCACAGTATTCACTATGGACGACATCCAGCTTTTTTTTTTTTTTTTTTTTTTTTTTTTTTTTTTTTTTTTTTTTTTTTTTTTTTTTTTAAGAGAATCAGTGTCTAATAGTTTTTTTTCGTAGGTAGAAGTTTGGGAAGGGCTAGTAACCGTTTTGCTGTTCCCATTACTGGTGATTTCAGCATATCTCACAGAGAAGAGAGGCTGTCCTTGCTTAAACCAAACCAAAACGAAAACCTTAAACCAAAACGGAAATCAAATCATAGATGAACCAAGTCTTCAGCAATCAGGTGAGGTTATGTTGATTCTGATATTTTACTCCATGTTTGTAGCATGGCTGTGGCTAACAGAAGGAATAACAGGTAATTGCTCTCGCTTATGACTGTGCTGTTACCGGTGTATCTGTTTCTGAATTTTACAGTAGTCTGTTGCTTATAGAGGAACATGCTAATGGAATTTCAAATAATTCTATTTAAATGGTTTACTTTCTGAATTCTTAGTGCTAAATAATTCAATTAATTTCAAGCACAAATTATACTTTAAATAGGAAACAGTTTTTTTTTTTATGTCAAGATTTCTGGCGACTTGATGATAGACCTGCAGTTTTAGTGGTACTCGTGTATTTGCCCAAACACACTCAAGAAGTTTGCTTTGTTTGACCTGATCAAAACCGGTTTTTCACACCCATTTAGTTATAAATAGCTTATTCTTTCGTCAAATTAACTACGCTGCAGGAATATTTTAATTAAATATTTATTATATAGAGGTGGTTGGCTTAGGTTAGGTATTTAATATAATGTGTTCTAGGCAGCCTGCTTTCTATAATTCTTTGTTGTAGTTTCCATAGCTTTGTTACTAAATTACTATATTTTCATCTTATTTTGGTATATTTCATTATTGATAACCTAACTTGACTTCTTGAGTGTGTTAAGGATAATACACAAGTACTGTTTTAGCCATTAAAGATGCACCAGCAGTACGGAAAGTGACCAAAGCAGAATTTTTTTTATTTATTTTTTGTAATAAAAAAGGTTCAAATATTTTGACTCCACGTCCGGAAATATTTTTCAACGAAAAAAAATTAAACTAAATTTAAAAAAACAGCATATGAATAGAATACAAGGTAAAAGGTCCCGTGGTGGCGCAGTGGATTTGACCTTAGCTTGGTAAAACGGGACCGTGAGATCGAATCACGCTGCAGGAATGCACTGCAGGGCCGACGCAGGGACCTTAGTAGACAAGAAGCGTCGTTAATTCTTAAATAATAATAATACAAGGTAAAAGAAGAACCATTTCGTCACTTCATATAGTACGAAAAACAAGCAAAATCATTTTTAATTTGTTCCTTTTTTAACTGTTTTCTTTTTAATTTTGAAAAAATTCATTTTAACTTGCAAAAAAGTTCTTTTTACACAAAAAAGAAAACTGTCTTTGCCCCATAGTCATCCTGATTTTGCTTGTTTTTCTTTGAAGTGACGAACAGTTGATGGATAGATGACTTTTGGTTTTCACCTGAATTTTTTGGTTCTCAATTTGCCTTTTATTTTATGTATATGTTTTTTTTTTTTCAATTTTCCTTCTTATTTTTTTTTTTTTTTTATTTATCTTAAAAATTTGGTGATTTTCCTAGGGGTTCTTTTTCTTGTAGTAAGGGTAAATCTTAGTTCAGACACATTGTTTTACAGCAGATAGCTATTCATTATCAACAAGTAAATTGAAGAAACGGGATTCTTCTGCTTGTTAAGAAAATAATGTAAATGCTACAATGTAGCCACATTGTGCTGTAATACCAGATGGGAGTCTACCACCTCTTATATCATTAATTTTACAAGGTTTTAGACAATTTCTGTAATTTGTGTGTTTGGTGGTGTTTTGTTGAATTTAATATCTTCCTCCAAGAGTAGGGGTAACTGATAAGAGTGGAAACTCGCGCTAGTGAAAAAAAGTCAGTTTTTTCTCAAAAAAAAATCTCAAAAAAGTCATATCTTTCAGTTTTTTTATGCAAATTTTCTAATTATTTAGAGACTCTTTTGATGTTTTCACCTGCCACAGCGTTGTGTTTGGCGTAAGTACTTTTCAATTCCCACCTTTCCATGTTAAATTACGAAAGATCCTACTCATATCACTAACCCATACTGTTTGATTGAACAGAGGAAGGTTGAAGACCTTCCTCTTGAAAATTGAGTTCATCAATATAAAATTTGTGTGCATGTCCTTGGGCAATATCTTTTCACAGAACTAGGTTATCTTTCATTTTTTTCCCCAAGAATAAATAAAATCAGATAAATTCGTAATTAATTTTATTAGAAATTTCATATACGAAATATTAAAAGTTTGAACCATGTCATTTCGTAATAAATAGAGTGTGGTGCCACAGACTTGATTTTGAATACTTAAATACGTTTGAAAGCCGGTGAAAAATAGCTATATTGCATCGATAAGAAGCTGGCATTCTCAATTGGAAATCTCCCGAGAAAAAAGGAATAAAACAAGAGCTAAGAGCTCATATGGCACTTGTGACGAGGTCGGAAGTACCAAGAGCTCATATGGCATGAGCTCTAGCAAAATTATAAGAAACAATAGATTAATTAAAAAAAAATAATCAGAAGCTTAATGCCGGTCGGGATTTAAAATAAGAGCTCTGAGACACAAGGTCCTTTTAAACATCAAAATTCATTAAGATCTGATCACTCACTCGCTAGTTAAAAATACCTAATTTTTTTAATTTATCCTGTCCCTTCAGCCCCCCCAGATGTTCGAATCCGGGAAAACAACTTTATCAAGTCAATTTGTGCAGGTCCCTGACACACCTACCAATTTTCATCGTCCTAGCACGTCCAGAAGCACCGAACTTGCCAAAGCACTGGACCCTCCTAACTCCCCCAAAGAGAATGGATCCAGTCCAGTTTCGTCAATCAAGTATCTACGACATTTGCTTATTCTACCCACCAGTTATTCCACCTCCAAGTTTCATCCCGATCTCTCCACTCTAAGCAATTTCTAAGATTTCTGGTTTCCCCCTCCAACTTTCCCCCAATGTCACCAGAACTCGCCGGGGTTTAAAATAAGAGCTCTGATGCATGAGTTCCTTCTAAATGTCAAATTCAAAATTACCTCACGATCGGTCACCCGCTCTTAAGTTAAAAATACCTAATTTTTTATAATTTTTCCGATTAACACCCCCTACAACTCCCCCGAAGAGAGTGGATCCGTTTCGGTTATGTCAATCACGTATCTAGGACTTGTACTTATTCTTCCCACCAAGTTTCATCCTGATCTCTCCACTCTAAGCGTTTTCCAAGATATGCGGTCCCCCCCCCCCAAAAAAAAATCCCCCCAATGACACTGAATCCGATCAGAATCTAAAACATGAGATCTGAGTTACGAGGTTTTTCTAAATATGAAATTCAAGATCTGATCACTCCTTCGTAAGTTAAAAATACCTCATTTTTTCTAATTTTTCAGAATTAGCCCTCCCACCAACTCCCCAAAAAAGAGTGAATCCGTTTTGGTTATGTCAATTACGTATCTAGGACTTGTGCTTATTTTTCCCACTAAGTTTCATCCCGATCCCTCTATTCTAAGCATTTCCCAAAATTTTAGGTTTCCCTCTCCAACTCCCCTCAATGTCACCTGATCCAGACGGTATTTAAGATAAGAGCTCTGAGACATGATATTCTTCTAAACATTAAATTTAATTAAGATCCGATCACCCGTTCGTAAAAATAGCTTCATTTTTTCTAATTTTTCTTAATTAGCCGTCCCCCCACTCCCCCCAGATGGTCGAATCTGGGAAACAACTACATCTAATTTAACTGGTCTGGTCCCTGATACGCCTGCCAAGTTTCATCGTCCTAGCTTATCTGGAAGTGCCTAAACTAGCGAAACTGGGACCGACAGACCAACAGAATTTGCGATCACTATATGTCACTTGGCAAATACCAAGTGCTATACAAGGTAATTTTAGTCTCTGGGGATGGAATATTTGGTTGAAGGTTGGCTTCAGTACGGCTTATTTTTGAAAAGGGTTATTTCCTGGCTTTGGGCAAACCATGGATGGAAGTAGTTATAAGCCCTCCTAAATTGAAGGAAAACTCGACTTTCTTAAAACTTGAAACCCTCTCCCCCTCACCCTATTTGAGATAGGGTTTGTGATATCAGAGCTTAATATGAGCCCTGATCCTAATAATCTTTGGTCTAGCTTTCATTTGGATCCGTTGCTCCATTCGCAAGTTATAATAAATTAAACAAAAAGCTTGACTTTTTTCAGCACTTAAAACCCACTCCCCCTCGTTCTATTTGAGCTAGGGTTTTCATATAAAAACTTGATGCCTGTCATGGTCTTAGGCATCATTGGTTCAATCTTCATTGACATCTGTCATTCCACTCGCAAGTTGAACTTAATTAAATGCCCCACCCCCCTAATTAAGCTAGGGTCTTCATCTCCAAACAATATGCGTCTTATGGTTTTGGCATCTTTGGCTTGGCTTTCATTGAGATCCATTACTTCATTCGCAAGTTAAGCTGAGCCAAACAAAAAACTCGACTTTGTTAGCACTTAAAGCCCCTTTCCCTCACCCCAATTAAGCTTGGGTCTCCATCCCAGAACTCAATGCATATCATACCCTTAGGCATCTTTATTCAATTTTCATCGAAATTCATCTCTCCATTTGCAAGTTACACTGAATTAAATGAAAAACTCATGTTTTTTTTAACACTTAAAGCCCCCTCGCCCTAATTAAGCTCAATTTCTATCCAAATAGTTGAATTTTAACTCAAATCTCACAGGCGGTTCTCTTGCTATACTCGATTGCATAGACGGGCGGATAGACAGGCAGATTTCAAAAACCTATCTTGATGGATATTTTCCACTACCCAAATAGTGATTCGTCTGAATACCTGAATTAGCTGGAATTTGAAAAAGAAGTACATTAACAGTATCTTAAGCAATAAGTATTTCGTAATCTTACTTAAGTATCAAGTAATAAGTACGCCCTAGATTTTTTACTTAAGTACAAGTAATGGAAAATTTTACTTCTATTATAAACATTTATTAACATTTGCAAGTTATACTAAATTAAACAGAAAACTTAATTTTCTTAATTTTCTAAACCTGTTTTTATTGAAGTAGTACTTGAAGTAAAATTACTTCAAGTAAGTGACAGCACTGTTACCCAATATGTTTGTATATGGACTGTTATATTTGAATGGATTCTAGTCTGGGCCTTGTTAAATTGGCGTCTGAGAAATGTTTATTACCTAATGCTTACAATAATTTTATTGTTTTTTGATAAAAGTCCTATTTTTAGGGGATATCCTTTTGAGCAAAAGAAACACTCCGTCATTCAGGCTCTTTGACGCTGAAATCTAAAAAAAAAACTAAAATCTTGACTGAATGAATTTGGCATCTTTGAGTCTCAATTTATTCTCTATTTTAAAATTTTTTATAACTTTTTGTTTATTTAATTTTTCAGAACCTGGCATGATCACTTTCGGTGAGCGTTTCATTTTCGTTCAAGAAAACAGCAACTTAATTATAAATGTACACCGAATAAATGGTCATGACGGCGACGTTTCGGTGAGATGCAGGTCGCTGCAGCAGACCGCCGAGTCTGGGACGGATTTTTTGGGTGGTGAACAAATCCTCAGTTTTCATGACCAAGTAGTAAGTTCTTTAATTTTTCTCTATTCTTTTTCTGTTTTTATGTTGTTTTATATTTTATCTTAGGTTTTTTTTTCTTTCTCTGCCTTAAAACTAAGTAAAAATAATGATTGTCACTTTAGTGCATACTAAGAGGCTAAAAAGGGGTCATGCTCTTCGGCTAATATTCTTGTAATAGACTCTTTAGAAAGGGATGTTTCGACTACAAGTTGGACCTCTTTTATTTTTACTTTTTGTTTACTTGTTGTTTACTTGTTTTAGATTTTTACTTGTTACTTGTTTGATGAAAAACCATTTTTCTTCAATTGAACTATATAGTAACAACATTATAAAGTAACTAGTACTAATACCACTACTACTACTACTACTACTACTACTTCCTTTTTTCTTAAACTTAAGCCATTTTTCTTAAATTGAACATTAAACCACCGACGTTTTTTTGAAAATTAATTTAAATACCAGGAACAGAAAAAAAAATTACAAAACAAGACATCATTTACAAGGGCAGGGGAGGGGGCGTGTCTCTCGCTGATTTTTTAGACGATTGGTAGGAAGGCCTTCGAACACGACAACAAGCAAAAGAAAATCTGGTTAAAACTGGAAAAGAGAATCCCGCCCAAGTTATACCTCTCTCTAAAAGGAAAGCTCCTACCCTTCTGCACTAAAGTTCAAATCTTAGGTTTCAGTCTTATTCCCTAAATTTTGCATTGTCTATTGGTATTTTATAATTATTTGTGTATTGTTAGTTTGTGCATTATCTGTGTATTGTTAGTATAATTTAATATTTAACACTGTAATGTTTTGTCCCTAAAGACTTGGAATTAAAACGTGCATTCTGATAATTCAATTTGATGATTTTGTTTGATAGAGAAATTTTTAATTTGATTATACAAGTTAGAATCCCACATACAAAACGTCAGTAAAAGCCAGATTTTGTATTTTTTTGGAAATTAAACTTTCAATATCCAATGGTCAATTCTAGAATGAGCTATCAATAAGAAGTATCTTAAGATTAACTTGAGACTGGTTTTGGTATTTAGATATTTTCTCCCTGTCTTATAAAACATCCATTTCACAGCTAAGCTGAGGAGGTTATGAGACGACGAATTCTGACGAATACTTTCCAAAGAGATACATATTCTAATTCAACGGCTTTTGTGATTCGATTGTCATTGTTAATTAGTTGGAACACAATTTGTAATTTACCGCAAAGAGTGAGGTATTGGCGAGGGGGCGAACCCCCTCATATTCGTAATAATTTCTATTCGTTTTAGTTTTAATGTTGCTCCTTACATTCAGTTAAAAAGATGATTTTTTCTTTATTTAATTACGGTAACAAAACATAGCTGTTAATGCATATGAGTAACCTTGTAAAAAAGGCAGATTATGTAAAACATTACAGGATATTGTGAAAAAGAAAAAAAAAGCTGCTAAAATTACATCTGGAGAAGTAGAAATATTTGTCAAAACAACAGATCAAAGGTGTAACAGGCAAATTATGTGGAAATTACTGGAAAGTAATTCCAGTAATACTGGAATTGCTAGAAAGTAGCATTGGAAAGGAATTTTGTCAAAACGTGATAAAAGTTGTAATACATCTTCTAATCCTTATGAAAGAGGACCTAAAGTGTTGTAATCTACAGTACCACTTTAAATTGAGTTTAATTCCTCGTCTTAATTTCTGCTTCTATTTTTCACAAAAAAACCCTCCCCCCATAGAATTGCCTAAATGTTAATGAAATCATAAAAAAAAATTGCACAAACTAATCCATGAGGATTTTAAGTTGCATCATTTTTCTCACTCCCTTCAGGAGTAGCGTTTCAGTTTTTATGAGTATAAGATTTTTATTAATAATACATAATATAAGTTAAAGATACAATTTTTAGTCAAGTTAATTCGCTCTCTTGACTAATGTTTTTCTCAGTATTTATGTATGTATGTATTTTAATCTTTTTTTATTAATTAAATGACAGTTTTGTCGAAGATATTAAATAGAAATTATCTTGAAGGAAAATTAGTTGCAATGATTTAAAGAGAAAATATTTGCAAAATTTTGTAAAATGACATTTTTTGTATAATTCATTTTAATAAGATAAATAAATTTCATTCAGTTTTCTTAGTTTTCAATTTTGTATGTGATGTTTAGTATCAGCTTACTATTCGTGTAAAAACTGAACGCCTTATGGCTACTTGTTTTTATCATAGATAGGATGAGGAGAGAGGGAGAAGGGAGATACGATCTTCTTTAGGTTATGAGAAACTTTTGCGTTAACAAAAAAAGGCTTGATGTATTTTTTTCAATAGGGCAAAATTAGTGTTCCAATTCAAATTATGATGACAGAGCGGAATTTCAACCGTGTCTTCGAAATCGAGCTCTCTGAGCCAGGAGGAGGGGCTACAATCGGTCCAATTCCTAGAATGGCTGTCTCGATCAAACATGATGATGGTAACTATCATATTTTACTTAGAATTAAATCTAGAAATATTTTTCTGTGATGGATAGGCTAGAAATTCATTCGATATCGTATGCTAATATAGCCATGTTAAAGCTCTGTGATGAAACTAGGGACAAGTCTATTGGTATATCAAGCATTTCTTGTGTGCCGATTGGATCGTTTGGTCTCACAAAAAGTTTACAATTAAAACGATATAAAGCTATAGGAAACAGGTACAATTTGTCAGTTAGACAATGGAATAAATAGGCAAATATTTCAGTTGTTAATCTATTTCAGATTACTAGATACAACTACCAGAAAGGCATCCTAATTCGCCCTACCTTGTTAACTCAAATAAATGCTGGGGTTTTTTAAGACGTGCGTC
This sequence comes from Artemia franciscana, assembly GCF_032884065.1. Classification (NCBI taxonomy): domain Eukaryota; kingdom Metazoa; phylum Arthropoda; class Branchiopoda; order Anostraca; family Artemiidae; genus Artemia; species Artemia franciscana. The sequence continues at coordinate 6,375,168 of NC_088878.1, read as the reverse complement.
TTTCTCTTTTTTCATTTTGTTTCGCACATACCCTATGATTTTGTTTTCTGCTCTCCTTTCTATGTTTTGTTAACGTTAGGTTTGTTTGTCTTGCTTACTTTTCCCCTTTTCTCCCGTTTATAAAGGTTCCGGACGTGAAGCGTAAAAATTTGGACTTTCATCATTATTAGTGAAAAAGTTTTTTTTTTTCTTTTTTTCTATTCATTGTCTTATTGTAAAGTTATATTGGCTTTTCTATATTTTAATTTTGTTTGATTGTAAATATAGAAAGGCACGGTTGATTAAAAATAATTGATAAAAAGCTGATGATGATAATTCTTGGGTAATTGTCTGAGGAAATTTATATCTGGACGGTTTATAATGCGTATTAATTTGCTTTTGACTAGTTTTTCCCAACTGAAATTGGGCCATGCCCGACCTCACTATCTCTAAAATCTTGATCCCCCCCCCTCGTGATATTTATATCTTGCTATTCAAATTTTACGTGTATTCAGCGGAATAAAGCTTAAACGGTCTCAAACTTGGTATCTTTTTGGGAATCGTCTTCTAGTCATATTTTATCCTTATGAAAAATATCGTCTGAATACAACACTGTTTACACAATGTATAACTTCATGACAATACTATCATATATCTTGTTTACTCTTGAAACACTTTGGAGTGTGACGTAATTCACGTGAAAAACATTTTTTTTTAAATTGAGTCTTTAAGGTTTAGTTAGTCGAAAGGTGCACGCCCTGCCTATGACCAACCAAAGTATTCTCATGTTCCACCGGTGGGGCCTGCTCCCCACGTTGAGAATTACGGCTTTAGACTGTTGCTGCAAAATAATTTAGTAATAATTTAATTTAAATAATAAAATAATTTAGTAAAATAATCAAGACGACTACTCAGAAAGGTGATATGATGCTTATTTTATAGCTCTTCAAGAGTTGTTTGAAAATTCTGGTGGGATTTACCTCTGCCCTTGTATTTTCAGTGAAATGTGTTGTAGTGTTTTTGAGTGCTGACCAAGCTGTTTGACAATTCTGGTGGGATTTTCCCCTACCCACGTATTTTCAGTGAAATGTTTGGTATTGTTTTTGAGTGCTGATCAAGTATTTTTTTGAAATTCTGCCTTTGTTTTGATGAATTACTTTAACAAGTTGCTGGATCTTCGATCCTTTTAACACACTAACCTCTCTATCCTTGAATGATTGATGCTTGAAACAGATACTTGAAGACGGATACTTGACAGATTATTGAAGATCTGTTGAAACAGATACTTGAAGACATATACTTGAAGATCTGTTGAAACTGATAATTGAAGAATAGAAACTTGGAACAGTCGTCACCAATTGACAAAACTTGAACCAATTGTTCCATGAGAATCAAATTTTATGGGATAAAGAAGACGGTTTTCCTGTGGATAGATGTAGAATGTCTGCACATACCTTATAACTTCAGGTCTTTGCAGCCAAAGTTTTGAGCTAAGTGCTTTCATGAAATTGACAAATTCTACAAACTCGCCTGGTGAGAAAAAATGGAAGAAAAATATTTGAAAAAAAAACGCGCTTAAGGTCCAAATCATATGGTCTGTGCTGTAGTCAACGTCTCATTAGTGTTTTTGCGTAAAAAAGCCCATTCAACAATGTGAAATTGCAATATTACCCTTGCTATTTATTCGGTTTATCTTCTCTTCTAGCATTCACAGAACTTATGAAGAATCGAATCCCGACTTCGACGTATCTGAGGGAGTTTCGAATGCATAATCAATCATTGTTCAGTCGGATACGTGATGCCGTCATTGTAAATGACGGAGATGCAAAAAATGCAACTGCATTTGATTGGTGTATCCACGTCTTTGCAGTTGTCTGGAAAGTATGAGAAATAATTTTGTCTTATTTTTAACTTGGAGTGAAATTGGCATTACTGATTCTTCTTACTTTAAAAAAAATGATTGAAATGATCAAGATGTCATATTATCAAGATTTTTGGTTATTAATTAACGTTTGTATAAAATGCTCTCTTATCTAAAATTGTCTCTGGGTCTAAAATCGTGTGCTAACATCATCTACCTTTAGAGTACATACCTAAAAAGGGCTGAAAAAATCTTAAAATTACGATTTTTTAATGAAAGTTGTTTATAAAATACTATGCTTGACAAATTCTTGCTTTAGAAAATTTATGAGAATCATGTGTGTATGTGGTTAAGCCATACAAAAGGTATTAGCTTTAATGTTGCTCATCAAAAACCATTAATATATGAGAACTTAACATTCAGGAAACAAAAGTTAAGTTTCCTAAAAAGGGGTGCAATCTTAATGAAAATTACATAATAAAGTAACATGTATAAGAGCCCTGAAGCAACTATGTACAAAATAGGAAATTTTCCTTGAAAAATTCATTTTGCTGAGTTAGAGAAAACCCCTCTGTTGTTGCTAAAATAAGAGTTTATTTTGGAAATTATACTGTATTTCGTAAAGCAAATACATTGAATGAACTACTTATATCAAAACATTGTCTTCAAAAATTGAACTCTGCCTTAGAGAGTGGGGTTTGACAGCCTTCATCTCGAGAGTGACCCTGGATATGATATTAAAAGTGAACAGCAATCTAAATAAAAGAAAAATAAGTTCTTTTTACTCTAAAGAGGGGTATTAAAATCTGAAGCAACTAGAAATTATATGCGGAAAGGGGGGGGGCTCCCTTCCTCAACCTCTAACTCTTACTGGAAATGTTGTATGTATGCCCTTAGTGGTTTGAGAATTTAGGTTTAGGATAGATAGGAATCAGAAAATAAGCATCTTTCACGATGCCTTGAGACTGAAAGAACTTCTTGATATGCAGTTGCTTTAAAAAACAGAACTGTTTGTTCAAACGTTTAAAAGGCAATTGATAAGTAAGACACTTGTAATTGCCGCTTAACTGCATTTGTTGCACTCATAAAGGCCTTTACTAAAGCACCATAAATATTTCGTTTTGTTCTACGTTTTGATGTGGCTCTTTACTTTCACTTGAAATAACTTGTGTTTCTATGTAACAGCTGTCATGGAATTAGTTTCAGGTTCAAATAATTCCAACATTGCAGTAAGATCTGATAACTCCTTTTTCTATCTGAATCTCAAATCTACTTATATTCTAAATCTAATTCTACTTCTAAATCTACTTCTATCAAAAATCTCAGATCTACTTTATTTTTCAATAGACGACTGGCAGATTCTATAAATTGAAGCGAAAACATTTTAGTGAAAACTGGACTGTCCCTTGAATGACAAGCTCATCATCATTAAATGAAATGTCTTATCTTTACTTCTGGAATTTTTAAACTGAACCAAGCCTTCCTAAGGGGGCTGAATCTGCCCCATGGGGATAGAGTTCCTCTAGTCTAGCCTCCACCTTACAACGAGCTTTCATCTTACTACACAGTTTTTGTTGTTTTTTTTTGTTTTTTTTTTATTCGGTTAGATAGTAGTATCATCGATCCTTTGGTACCTATTCTTACTTTGGTGAGTGTAATTCATTGGCTATGGTGTATGTGGTTTTCTTTGTTGATGGTTTTACAAGTTCAATCACCTTATGGATTCTTTTTGTGCTAAATCTAAGCACCTGAATCCTACATTGTCCTTTGTAGGACTTGATGGTGTGAAGTTAATTATTAGTCCTTAATCGATGCATATGTAATCTGCCCCTGAACCGATACTGGTATTAACTGCCATTATATTAAATAAAACTTTTTTGAATGTCTAGTTTTATATTTTTGTTTATTCCCGAGAATTGAAATCCCCAAAAATTAGTGACGGTTATGACAGCAAAGAAATAACAATAGGCCTGAATAAAAGGAAATGAAAAACCTTGGCGAGATTAGAAACACAAAAATAAAGATTGTAAATGTCTAGTTTTACATATTGGAGTGTTTTTTTCTGTTCAAACTAGCTAGAATTGTCTCGTTTTTTAAGTAGAATTACAAATCTAATCAATTTATTCTAGAATAAAGCACTTTCATGACCGTTGGCAATTTGCTGTTTGCGTCATAAATACATATCATGAGTCAACATAACATATAGGTTAAAAATGAGAAAAAAACCCCATCAATTTACTAAAGGGTAACATTGTTCTCCGGCACGAAAATGATGGAGAAAATTATGGCTTGCCGCCTATGTTTTGCGTTTATTTCTGTCAGTCCTGGTACTGATCCTGCGACAACAATTGGAGGTCGCTTGAAGATAAAATGTGAGGGAAGGATATCCGGGTGCCTTTGGATATCTGGGTATTTTTCACAAATCCAAACTCAGTTTCAGTCTCCGTTGCATCAGTAAAACTAAAATGCATTTAATTGATAATTCAGAATACTGAATTTTCAGGCCAGGGTAAATGAAAAAGAGCACGTTTCCAAGTTATTTCAGTTCCATTTGATTGTTCCAAAGGTAAGTCAAAATACAATACCGGGACAGCATGTTCTTAAAGCGGTCTAATATTAACTGTCAATAAAACAAAGCATAAAAAATGGGTAAAGTATGTAAAAATATTAATTAAAAGATGCACTGCAATAAAACATTAAGTGGCAACACTAGTCTTCTAACGATCAGATTTAGTCATATCAGTTCTAAGTTTTATAATTCTTGTTTCGGTGGCTGGGAAGAGATACCTGACATGGTAATTGTTATGATGATAAGCAAATATTCATTTCTAGATTTTGTCTGCATTGGTACTCCCTATTGGTCTTCTTGGTGGTTGGCTCAATTTTCCGTTTGGCGCCTATTTTCTTAAAAAATTACTTTCTAATGTGCAAATATTCATTTCTAGATTTTATTTGCATTGGTACCGCCTGCCGGTCTTCTTGGAGGTTGGCCCCATTTCACAATTGCATTGGTTATGATTGGAGCATTAACTGCCATCATTGGAGATATGGCTGTTATCTTTGGCTGTCTAGTTGGGCTGAAGGATGGTATCACAGGTAATTCCCATTTATATTGAAATTTTTATCACACAAATTTTATTAGTGGTGGCATAGGTATTGTTTTTAACTACTATTATTGGAGATATGGCTGCTATATTTGGCTACATAGTTGGGATGAAGTATGGTTTCAATGGTAATTTTAATCTATATGCCAATTTATATTATGGTTAAATTTATTAATGATATCACAGGTAATTTTGTAACAGCTATTATTGTAGACTTAGCTGTCTAGGTGGGCTGAAGGATGGTGCCACAGGCAATTCTCATCTATGAACTGACACCTAGTTGTACGGGGCGGTCTGATGTCCTATATGTATTAACCGCTATTGTATCTCTTATACAGGCCAAAGATACGAGTTGTGAAATAATTATTTTTATTTATTAGTAGCTTGTTTCGAAATTTGTATTAAAGATCTGTTTTTATGGCACTTGGTATTAACCAAGTGACATATAGCAATCACAAATTCTGTCGGTCTGTCGGTCCTGGTTTTGCTACTTTAGGCACTTCCAGGTAAGCTAGGACGATGAAATTTGTCAGGCGTATTAGGGACCGGACCAGATTAAATTAGAAATAGTCATTTTCCCGATTTGACCATCTGGTGGGGGAGTGGGGGGCCCGTTACTTCGGAAAAAATAGAAAAATTGAAGTATTTTTAACTTACGAATGGTTGATCAGATCTTAATGAAATTTTATGTTTGGAAGGATATCGTATCTCAGAGCTGTTTAACTTATGAATGTAAGTTAAAACTATATGTTGTTTAACTTATTTTTAACTTACGAACGGTTAATCAGATCTTAATGAAATTTTATGTTTGGAAGGATATCGTGTCTCAGAGCTGTTGTATTAAATCCCAAACGGATCTGGTGACGTCGGAGGGGGAGGGAGTTGGGAGGGGGAAACCTAACCAGAACGAATCCGCTCTCTTTGGGGAAGTTTGGGGGGGGGGTTAATTTTGAAAAATTAGAAAAAATTAGGTATTTATAACTTACGAACGGGTGATGCAATCTCAATGAAATTTGATAGTTAGAAGGATATTGTGTCTCAAAGCTCTTATTTTAAATCCCGACCGGATCTGGTGACATTGGGGGGAGTTTGGGGTGGGGAACCTAAAATCATGGAAAACGCTTAGATTGGAGGGATCGGGATGAAACTTGGTGGGAAAAAATAAGCAGAAGTCTTAGATACGTAATTTATATAATTGGAACGGATCCGCTCTATTTGGGCCGGGGGGGGGTTAATTCTGAAAAATTAGAAAAAATGAGGTATTTTTAACTTACGAAGGAGTCATCGGATCTTCATGAAACTTCATATTTAGAAGGAGCTCGTAACTCAGATCTCTTTTTTTAAATCTCAACCAGATCCAGCATCATTGGGGAGGGGGGTAGTTGGGGGGGAACCAGAAATCTTAGAAAATACTTAAAGCGGAGAGATCAGGATGAAACTGGATGGGATAAATAAAAACCATTCTAAGATACGTGACTTACATAACCGGACCGGATCTGCTCTCTTTTTTGCGGAGTTGGGGGGGGGGGGGGCAATCTTGAAAATTGAGGTATTTGTAACTTACGAAAGGGTGACCAGATCTTAACGAAATTAGATATTTAGAAGGGTCTTGTGCTTTAAAGCTCTAATTTTAAATTCTGACCGGATCCTGTGACATTGGGGTGACTTGGAGGGGGAAACTGGAATTCTTGGAAAACGTGAAAAATGCGGTATTTTTATCTTACAAATAGGTGATAGGGTCTTAATGAAATTTGGTATTTAGAAGGAGTTCATGTCTCAGAGCTCTTATTTCAAATCCTGACCAGATCTTTTGACATTGGGGGGAGTTAGAGGGGTAAATCCTGGTAAACACTTGGATTGGAGGAATTGGGATGAAGCTTGGTGGATAGAATGAGCAAATGTCCTTGATACGTCATTGAAGTAACCGTACTGGATTCGCTCTCTTTGGGAGGAGGGGTTCAGTGATTTGGCGAGTTTGGTGCTTCTGGACGTGCTAGGACGATGAAAATTGGTAGGCGTGTTAGGGAGCTGCACAAATTGACTTGATAAAGTTGTTTTCCCCCATTCGACCATCTGGTGGGCTAAAGGGAGAGGAAAAATTAGAAAAAATTAAGCATTCATAACTGACGAGTGGGTGATCGGATCTTAATGAATTTTGATATTTAGAAGGACATCATGACTCAGAACTCTTATTTTAAATCCTGACCGGCATTAAGCCTCTGATTTTTCTTTTAAATCAATCTATTGATTCTTAGAATTTTGTTACAGCTCATACCATATGAGCTCTTGGGTTTTAGCTCTTCTTGCCTCGTCACAAGTGCCATATGAGCTCTTAGCTCTTGTTCTTTTTTACAAAGGGTACAGTAATGTGGATCAATAATTGTTGCAAGGGGAGAGAAAATGTATGTTGGTGAAACTGAGTAGAAATTTGTCTTAGGAAAATACCCCACCTTAACTCCGGTGCAAGTCCTTAAATTCTTGTTGGACCTTGAAGTTAACATTATTTTTAGACAATTTTCTAATATTGTATTCGCTTTTTTCATCCAGCAATCACTTTGGTTGATAATAGGCTAATTGAAATAATCACAATGAAATTACAGCCTTATAATTTCAGTCAATTTTTGTGCTTTATTAGGATGCAAGGGAAAAACAAAATGTCCTTGATGTTTTCCCTGTTAAGATGTGAGTGGATTTTTGGCTTTAATATTGCTTAAGATGAACCTAAAGGTTTTCCCTTTCTTTCTTTTTTTTTGCAAAGAAATACTGGGAAAATTACCAAAGATTTCTTGTTTTGCATACGGGATGCCTAGTGGCGCCAATTGAGGAGGGAGGTATGGTATTTTGCCCTTCTCTATAGATTTATAAAAAAACGGCTTTTATTGGTGTTTTTATCCAAGGATGTTTTTATTTTATGCTAGTTGACCCCTGCCACGCGTTGCTGGGCCGTTGCGTGCCCCAGCAACACATGGAGTATCAGCTATCTCCCCCTAAAACCCCACTGTTTCTAGTTTGTTTTTTTTTTAGTTGTTCTGGTGTTTTCATTTTCTTTAGTTTTTTTTTTTGTTAAAAACAAACAGTATATGTTTATATAGATTGATAGATTTTCATTGAAAAATTTGAAATAAATCCCTCCTCCCTAGATATTAATAGATACATTTTTGTCTTCCTCCCAATTTCCATAAATTGACGCCACTGAGGATGCCTGTACTGGCTGGGTGTTTTTACGGTAGCCACGGATGGTTGTTTGAGTTTCTTTTTTTGTGTTATAATTTATTATTTGTTTTCCTTTTCTTTCTCCCACAATATTGGCCATAGAGCCTTGCATGGAGCTATTTAATGTGAAATGTTTTTGCTGATGTCATTGTGTTTATGTTTTTTTTTTTCTTGTTTGGTTTTCTTTTTCTTCTCTCTGAATTCTCCACCATAGAGTCTTGGGGGTGGGTTGGGGGATATTTGATGTTGGTTGTTTCTGCTGGTTATTAATATTGATTATTCATATCTTCAACAAAGTATTATTTATAATTAAAATACTGATGAAAACCCAACTAAAACGTATTTGATGGTTCAGTTAAGTTCCAAAATGAACATTTTCGAGAATTCTGGTATTTTGAGATTTCAGAAGGAACATGAAAAGAAAAGCAAGAAAAGGACAAATAGATGATTGGAAAGAATGCCATAAAAAAAGGATAAAATAAAACTACCATTTTTTTTAAATATTCAGCGTTTAGGAAGCTGCTCGTTCTAAGACATGACGTTTTAATACATTCTTATGTTCATCCCCTAGTATGACCATATATTAATAAATACAGACGTACATTCTGCTATATTTTGTTATTCAGTCACATCATCTTAAGTTTATATTTTAATACATGCATTCATTCTTTCAGACTTTAAAGCATTTTGAAGCTGTTTTCCAAATGTTTTTTCGCGCCTTGTCCTTCCAACCATTGTTGGAAAAAGAAATTGCAAATGTTTCCAAACCTTGCGAAATTCCTAATTCTAATCTAATTTACCAATTTTTCATTATAGTTGCAACACTGATAAAAGCTTATTTGCCAACTGAGAATTTTCAGTCTGATTAACCTAAATAAATTAAAATTAGAGATAATTGTGGTCTCAGATGATCAAAGTTGTCTTTTTATTTCCTATTTCGAATCAAACGAGCGCTATGGTAATTCACTGAACTCACAAAACTAGCATCAAAAGTCGAATCTATATTGTGTCAGAGAAGACTAAATCGAGTTAAATAAATCTCTGCCCATTTAGTCGCTGATATAAATTTTTTATCAATATATTTTACAGACGTTTCGCAAAAACTGGAAAGTAATTAAATTTGTCAGGAAATCAGTAATTCTATTTTTTGCAGTTTTATAATATTTTGCCGTCAGCCTAGACATCACTTGTTATCAAAACTTCAGCTGTATTAATCTTCCTCCTGATATTCCATCCCTGTCTGTTGTTGGGAATAACTTTCCTTGAAAAGCATAGAAGTACTTTTACTGCTCCTACTACTGCTAACAATTCACTGCAGCAGTAAGCCACCTGAGGTCTATGTACTTCTCATCCATCCCAATTTATTTAAAGCGTCCCTCTTTACACCCTCCCAAGAAGTTCCCATTTCCCTTACGGCATCTTCCCATCCCATTTGGGGAGGACCTAATTTACATTGGCCCTAGGTGGCTGGTACAGAAGGACAATCTTTGGGAATCTGTCGTCCTTCACCCGCAGAACGTGTCCTAGCTATTATAGTCCTAGAAACCGGGATAGAAGCACCCCAGTTGAAAATTATTTTTCTTTCTAGCAATAGTATTGGTTGCTTTGGGTACATCCCTACCCGATTTATTTGTCAGCAGGGTGGCAGCTGTCCAAAGCCGTACTGCTGACAACGCCATCGGAAACATCATGGGAAGTAACTCAGTCAATGTCTCCCTTGGACTCGGATTACCGTGGCTTATTGGCGCTATTTACCATGCCGTCAAGGTAAGAATCTAAGACTGGGAAATTACTATTTGTCTTAATTCTTTGTACTAGAAAATTTATGGAATTTGCCTTCTCAGGGCTAGGAAATTTTTTTAGGTTTGGCGGGCTCAGGCAGTGAAGAAAAGTAGGGAGAAATTCAACTTTAGCGATAACCATAGAAGTAATATATTATAATAAATTACAGACACTATCTGTTTCAGCTGATTCCTTATGCTTTTCCTTCTATTTCACCAGCAGAGGTTTCCTAGAGCGTTTGAAGTAGGCAAAACTGGTTATTTACGCCTGCTTCTCTATTACCGTCATTTATTTCGCCATTTTCTTTTCCACTATTTTTGCTCTATAATGTGTGCAGTCATTTTTCTGTTCTTTCTGTTTTTTTATCTTTTCATTTAATATCTTATGTACTTCATATTATTGTTTTTTTTTTCTTTTGTGGGGAGAGAAGGAGCTACTAGTGGTATACCGTAAAAGATAACGGCGTAACATCGGTCAATGTGCTATTGGCTAGGACGGATTTTCCAAATTGCTGAATAAGATGTTCGTTTTTCAAAATTATTCGTTTTTCAAAAGAGTATCGTATTGAAACATAAGCTCGAGCTCTAGTTTAGCAGTTTTAATTACCGCTGGGATTTAAACTATGGAGTGCCAATTTTCTTCCAAAAATAAAGATTTAAATGAAATATCAAAAACTGTTGAAAATGAGCGCTACTAGAGAAGGAGCTACTAGTGGTATACCGTAAAAGATAACGGCGTAACATCGGACAATGTGCTGTCTTGTGGATCGTTCATTCTATGAGAATAAAACAAAGAAAAAAGAAGACACATCAGTGCCAAAAATTAATTCTTCTTGTTGTTCAAGGTGGGGGGGGGCAAGGTGGTTGCACTGGTATGTGCAGCCTAGTAAAGAACAAATCACAGCCCATTGCAACCCAAAAAAAATAAAAAAAGATTCTTATTAAAAACTGGTAAGGGAAAACAAATTACCATTAGAAGGTGTTTTAGGAATGGTAGCTATTATTTCGATTAGTCTTAACAGTAAAATTTATTGAAAAGCCGGTCAAATTAACACAAAACTCAACGGAGGGCTTAAGAGAAAAAAAAAGGAGAAAAGAAACAAACTACAAGAACAAAACTGACAAAAAACGAAAAAGGGGCCCAAAAATGCAAAATAAAATAAAAAATATATAGATAAAATAGTTGAATCAAAAATGGGACCAGTCGGATAAATTACCTTTCTTTTGTGCTTTGCTATCCTTCTAGAGATGGCGACGTCAGGTATAGTGACTGAATTTGGCAGTGGCTTGCGTATTCCTGTACCATGGAGGCAGATGAAGCAAATGTTTCACAAAACGAAAATATATTGGTCTAATTTTGTTAGTCATTCAGGACTTTTTTCTATTCCTTACGAAAATCTTCCCTACTGAAATTGCCTTAACACGGGAAATTATTATCAATGGGGAAACATTATCCTTGGGCATGTGTAGGTCCTCTAACTGAAGCAGAAATGAGTCACAAGCTCCATGGATACTGTGATAGTTCCATGATACGCTGAGATGATTATTAGGCAGGCTAGTGTTTAAGCTCTTCTCAAAGAGGCCCTGTTGGTTTTAAATTGACTCGAATCGAATTATATCCACATGCCTACTGATCTTTTCATTTGGTATCTGCTGTATCTGAGTCCTTTGATCGAAAATATGCGACCTGAAAGCACTTTTTATTGCTGCTTCTATAAATTTCTATAAGTTAAAGTTCTATAATCAGCTCCATGAATACGCTGGTACTTCCTTGATTGTAAAAAAAAAAAAAAAAAAAAAAAAAAAAAAAAAAAAAAAAACACTAACAGGGTAATCTAAGCAATATCGGAACTTTGGAGCGGCGAGGGGTTCCAAAGGCTGTGACTGACTCATTGACTATTTTGTACATGTTTTTCTTCTTTTTTTCTTTTTCTTACCACTTCATTATCTATACATGTTGTACATATTGTATGCTTTAAAATATATGTCTAATTTACTCGTTTATTTGTACGCGCATTATTAGAAACGAATAGGGCACCGCGTGACATTACAGCTTCTGAAACTGGGAAGCTTTATATAATTTTTTTCGGATTTTTTTACTTGATTAGCTTTGAGTCAAAATTGTTGTTTCGCACTGCAAGATGACAGAAATGCCATAGCAGAAACGACAAGGCACAATGTACAATTATTGCTCATTATTGAAAATAATAATCGTTATAGCACGAGTGAAAGAGGGCGGAACCACCCCAACCCCCTCTTCCCATATCCCTTGGTTTGTTCAAAGGGCCTGAATAATTGAATATCGTGATCTTAAAAGTGCACTTTTGTTTCACCTTTATGCCACCTTCTGCCCAAGGGCACAAGGTGGCCTTGTGCACCTCTAATACTAATGAAGCAAATTATTCTTTGTTCTTTTTAAGAAAAAAGTCAAGTTTAAGCCAGTTACCAATTGTTGTCCCAGTTTGCCCGGAAGTAATATCCTCGCAGAAGTTTATGTGTTTGTGTGTGAGTGGAGATAGGGTCTTACTGGAAAACTCCTAGACGCAAATCTTTTCTTTTTTATACATTTAGGGAGTTTTTACCAAAAAAAGTCATTGTCATAGCTCCATGGATGCCATGGTAGTTCCGTGACATGCTCAGTTTATTATTGAGCAGGTTAGCCTTTGTAACCGTTATCAAAGAGGTCATGCGGGTTTGACTTGAGTCGAATTGACCCTGACTCCAGCCCCATATGACAGAATTGGTCTTATTTCTGTCTTATGTAGATAAATAATCTTATTTGTGGGTGGAATCCTTCTTCCCCTTAAATTGATCCGAATTATCGCCCTTAGCCCCAGAAGAAGCAAAGAACATTGTGAATCAAGAAGCGCTGGTTCTGTTTTATTTTTAGTTTATTTCACTTCTTTTTATCTCTTAGTAAAGACGCCTTGAGCGAATTGTTGATAAGCCACGTTAACGTAGTGTACTTGTACGAGTAAAAAAGCCACTAAAGCGTTAAACCTTCTTCCAAAAAGCCAAGCCTTTTTTGTTTATTTTTATGTATTAATTGTTGGATTTAATTAAAAAATGTGGTCCATTTATTTATTATTTGAATTATATTTTTTCTTCATGATGTTCTATCTTGACCTTTTTTTTCTAACTGTTCTTTGCTTTTTCAGGGAGACAAATTTGTCGTTAGAGCTGGAAGTTTAAGTTTTGGAGTTGTAATCTTCACAATTTGTGCAATACTCACTATCACTCTATTAGTGAGTCGGCGGAAACTCAATATCTTTGGCAGAGCTGAACTTGGAGGACCAACGGTCACTAAATATATTAGCTGTTCAATCCTTTTTTTCTTGTGGATTATATTTATTCTTCTATCTTCCTTCCAGGCGTATGGTTATATTCCTGGATTCTAGACTAAAAATATTTTAAAACTTTTACGAATGATTTAAACTAGTGGAACTATCAGTGAGTTTTACTTGAAGCTAGTAAAGAGTTCTTCATATGATGGTTGAAAACTGATTGTTTCTAAGTTGCACACAGTGTTCCTTTACACGAGAGACAGTAATGCCATCTATATTAATTAATTAGATTTCCAGAGGTACCTAAATTAACAAGCAGCTATTCCGACCCAAGGTACCTGCAGGTCTCGAAATTATTAAACTGCTACTCAGATTCTAGATCCTAAAGTGAAAAGGTTTGGGTGCCAAAGACCTGATTTTACTTATCATTTTACCATCATTATTTTAGCCTTTATCTTATTTGTTTACTGATGCTCAGTGACTATTATATATTAATGTTTTTCAGTTATTATTTGCCTATGACCTGAACTTTATGACCTGACCTGAATTTGTGCGTTTCCTTTATCAATACTTCTATTTTCTTTTTGTTTATCAGCTTTTGCATTTCAGAGGAAAAAAGAATCTCCCCTTAAAAATATCCCCATTTTTACCTCGTCAAAAAGACATCACCGTGTACTTATCGACTCCGTTAAAGCACACTATTAACCAAGCCATTATGCTGTCATGACTTTAAATGTCGGTGAAATAACATAAGAAAAGTCACAATAAGTTAGATTTCCCGGACGGAGGATACAATGAAGAAAATGAGGAACATTTTCATAAAGAGTAGAATTTTAAATAGTATAATTTGGTGCCTAACATTGAAAGGTCTTTGACTATTACCTATAAAGCAAAGTAGAATTCCAAATCCGCGAGCCAAATTATGTAAGAAACCGCACATGAATAAATACGTGAGCGTATACTTATTCATTGAACCTAAATAAAAAGTACGCAGGAATGGGAAATAGAAAAGCAATAAAAGCTGTTTTCGAGGCACCAAGCAATCCTCCCTTCCCTCCATTCGTTGTTTTGTCATTCAATCCGTGTTTAAGAAAAGCTTTCGTTTCCATATTTATTTGTTAAAATTGGTAATCTCCATGTCAAATTGCAACTTCCCGAAAACAATTATTAGTGTGCATGCAACTGTTTTTCAAATAACTAATTCCTGCCATTTCTAACTAGCTATTGGAACCCAGATTCAGACATGTCTCCTGAGTTACGTCTGTTTTTATTAAAATTAATGTCTATCTTTTTTAACGTCTTATCATTATTCTGGTCGGTAGCGTTATAAGAATGAAGCTTCCAAAATTATTAAAATTCTCTTTTCTTACATTGAGTGAAAATTCTGTAAAGAGGTAGAATAAAAAGATAATTTAATTCCAGGAAATAACAACTTTCATTTCTTTCTTTAATACTATATATACCGCTGATTCGTTAACGGTTGTTCCCATAATAACGCTAGTAATAGAATTAGGTCACCCATTACTTCAAAAGCTTGTTTAACTACTCAGAAAGTTAGTGTGCTTTGTTAATTCAGATCTGTCTTGTATACGACTTTAATGATGCATCTACAGACTAGAGTACTCAAATAGAGACTTCTAGTAAAATTTAAGACTTTCCGTATAGCTAAAATGAGTGGAGACTAATAAAAACAAAAGCAAAATAATTTTCCTGTAGATATTCGAAGTCTGTATTCAGTGCTAAACAAGAAAAGAAAGAAAATTAGGAAATGCCCTGACAAAAAGAAAATATTTTTAATACTTTGCTTTTTGTTTCCACTCTGTGTTTTCCTTAGATATATACATATATATATTATATTAATACATATATGTATATATATTAGATATATTTCCTTATATACTGTTGTTTTATTTGGAAATATGTTTTTTCGCCTTTTTAGTGCATCTGTTATGTTGTGATATTTTGTGATATTTGGATATCGTTCAAAATTATCTGTCATCTTTCTTGTTTAGTTTTGTGTAGCCTTATTTATGTATTACGTATGTTTACAAACACTTTGTTATCTTGAATGTTCAAAATCTGGTTAATATCAACATTCAACGGTGAATGTACGAAATTCCCTTTTCTCTTCTCGCTAATAGCCTTACGAGTCAACTTTTTCAGTCTTATGCAAGCTATGATGGTAAAAGTCAAAGTTAGGTTGGGTTAGATTATGTTGATTTGGTTAAAAGGTTAGATTAAGTTGAATTTGTTTCTATAAATATCAGAAATGGGTAAAAAAAAACCTAACATATGCTAACCCTAACCCGACCCAATCTAATCTGTCATCATCAAACTTGTATTAAACTGAAAAAGTTGACTGGCAACGCTGACTAAATCCAAGGAGAAAAAAAGTATTTCGGCCATTCACCGGTGAATTTCGACATTCACCATTTTGCGGACATTTACGGTAACAACTTCACAAATATTTTTGAAGTATTTTGCTGCTTGTTCTGGTTTACAACGTATGTTGAAATTATTCATTGTTCCTACCCGGTTATATATTCCCAGTTTTACTACATACCAGTGTTTTTTCTTTACGATGCTAATTTATTGTATACATTAAATAAAATAAATAAATTAAATTTATTTATTTTATTTATTTGTATTAATTTAATTTATTTATTTTGCACATCAATAAATGTGCAAGCATCGCGTAAGTTTTTGTTTATTTTTACTATTGACCATAAATGAAAAATTATTTTAGAATCGAAATAACAAATTCTACCAATAACTATTTGGTAAAACGGAAGTCAGTTCTTTGGTACCTGGCTTAGGCTTAGCGCTGCCAATGCGGTAGAATTGTACCGTTTTGGTACAATTTAGAGGTCCTATTACAATACGGTACATTTGGAAATTTTGTGGCAAAACCAAATTTTCCGATACATTTTTGATTTACTTGCTGCTTACTGGCTTGGATATCTGTTTAAGTTTTAGTCTTTCGAATAATTTCTTTTTGGTATGGCAAATGTTTAACCTGCTGTTCGGATGGTACAAATTAATCTCTCGTGGTACAATCTTCATTGAAAAACTGGTACAGTTTATCTCAAAGCTTTGGCAACGCTGGCTGGACCCCTTTGAATTTAACGTCGGGCCAGAGCCTGCTAATTTCAATGCCTAATAAATTTAAGGGTATCTTAAATGGGTGATGAGTGAAATCCCAAGAGTAATGTAGATAGTATCACAGTATATACAAAAAGAAAGGTTGCCAGCTTGTTGAATAGTTGATAGACAGAGCCTTGTTCGATTTACTTTATTAGTTAACTAATAAGTAGATTTTGCCATTTTTCGCAATCATTATTTAGTCGACTGCGAAATTACTATTAAGAATTCTTTGTTCTTTAGTATCTACAAGGAATTTCTGGCTAGAAATTTGAACTCGACGGCTCATGCTTGCCTCCATGGTAAAAGGCTTGCCTGTTGCAGAATACGGTAATTCATTTAGGGTTTCCCAGATTGAGTGATGCAGTTGTTTATTAAAATCACTGACTCAGAGGCAACATTTTTAATCCTGGTTTGCTTTTCTTTTATAAAAGGAAATAAGAGGTGTAACATTTTCATTGTTGTCATTGTACGGCTCACATTACAGCAATTTTGATTTTTTTTTTTTTTTTTTTTTTCAAACTATCTGTTCTATTGGCAAAAGCCTGATAAACTTTTTTCCTTCACTTGGTTAATTTTCTGACAAATAAAACGCTAAAAGCGAAAAAGTAGACTTGTTAGTTAACTGATTTTGTTAAATCTAACGAAGCTCAGTTATGCTAGTAAATCACTGCCAATAATATAGATAGAAGTAAATTGAGAATAGACCTTCGTTGATTTACTACCTTTACCTCCTTCCAGTAAGAACAAAAATTTAAACTCACAAGGTTTATAGTTCTACTCTTGCTCTAAAGCATTTATGATTGCCATGACCGAGGAGAAGAATTGGAAAGGATTTCCCAGAAGCTCTATCTCTTGAAACCAAATTTAGAACTTATGATGGTTGAAAACTGATTGTTTCTAAGTTGCACACAGTGTTCCTTTACACGAGAGACTGTAATGCCATCTATATTAATTAATTAGATTTCCAGAGGTACCTAAATTAACAAGCAGCTATTCCGACCCAAGGTACCTGCAGGTCTCGAAATTATTAAACTACTACTCAGATTCTAGATCCTAAAGTGAAAAGGTTTGGGTGCCAAAGACCTGATTTTACTTAGAACTATAATTAGTCTTTTTATTATTTTTACCATCATTATTTTAGCCTTTCTCTTATTTGTTTACTGATGCTCAGTGACTATTATATATTAATGTTTTTCAGTTATTATTTGCCTATGACCTGAACTTTATGACCTGACCTGAATTTGTGCGTTTCCTTTATCAATACTTCTATTTTATTTTTGTTTATCAGCTTTTGCATTTCAGAGGAAAAAAGAATCTCCCCTTAAAAATATCCCCATTTTTACCTCGTCAAAAAGACATCACCGTGTACTTATCGACTCCGTTAAAGCACACTATTAACCAAGCCATTATGCTGTCATGACTTTAAATGTCGGTGAAATAACATAAGAAAAGTCACAATAAGTTAGATTTCCCGGACGGAGGATACAATGAAGAAAATGAGGAACATTTTCATAAAGAGTAGAATTTTAAATAGTATAATTTGGTGCCTAACATTGAAAGGTCTTTGACTATTACCTATAAAGCAAAGTAGAATTCCAAATCCGCGAACCAAATTATGTAAGAAACCGCACATGAATAAATACGTGAGCGTATACTTATTCATTGAACCTAAATAAAAAGTACGCAGGAATGGGAAATAGAAAAGCAATAAAAGCTGTTTTCGAGGCACCAAGCAATCCTCTCTTCCCTCCATTCGTCGTTTTGTCATTCAATCCGTGTTTAAGAAAAGCTTTCGTTTCCATATTTAATTGTTAAAATTGGTAATCTCCATGTCAAATTACAACTTCCCGAAAACAATTATTAGTGTGCATGCAACTGTTTTTCAAATAACTAATTCCTGCCATTTCTAACTAGCTATTGGAACCTAGATTCAGACATGTCTCCTGAGTTACGTCTGTTTTTATTAAAATTAACGTCTATCTTTTTTAACGTCTTATCATTATTCTGGTCGGTAGCGTTATAAAAATGAAGCTTCCAAAATTATTAAAATTCTCTTTGCTTACATTGAGTCAAAATTCTGTAAAGAGGTAGAATAAAATGATAATTTAATTCCAGGAAATAACAACTTTCATTTCTTTCTTTAATTCTATATATACCGCTGATTCGTTAACGGTTGTTCCCATAATAACGCTAGTAATAGAATTAGGTCACCCATTACTTCAAAAGCTTGTTTAACTACTCAGAAAGTTAGTGTGCTTTGTTAATTCAGATCTGTCTTGTATACGACTTTAATGATGCATCTACAGACTAGAGTACTCAAATAGAGACTTCTAGTAAAATTTAAGACTTTCCGTATAGCTAAAATGAGTGGAGACTAATAAAAACAAAAGCAAAATAATTTTCCTGTAGATATTCGAAGTCTGTATTCAGTGCTAAACAAGAAAAGAAAGAAAATTAGGAAATGCCCTGACAAAAAGAAAATATTTTTAATACTTTGCTTTTTGTTTCCACTCTGTTTTTTCCTTAGATATATACATATATATATTATATTAATACATATATGTATATATATTAGATATATTTCCTTATATACTGTTGTTTTATTTGGAAATATGTTTTTTCGCCTTTTTAGTGCATCTGTTATGTTGTGATATTTTGTGATATTTGGATATCGTTCAAAATTATCTGTCATCTTTCTTGTTTAGTTTTGTGTAGCCTTATTTATGTATTACGTATGTTTACAAACACTTTGTTATCGTGAATGTTCAAAATCTGGTTAATGTCAACATTCAACGGTGAATGTACGAAATTCCCTTTTCTCTTCTCGCTAATAGCTTTACGAGCCAGCTTTTTCAGTCTTATGCAAGCTATGATGGTAAAAGTCAAAGTTAGGTTGGGTTAGATTATGTTGGTTTGGTTAAAAGGTTAGATTAAGTTGAATTTGGTTCTATAAATATCAGAAATGGGTAAAAAAAACGTAACATATGCTAACCTTAACCCGACCTAATCTAATCTGTCATCATCAAACTTGTATTAAACTGAAAAAGTTGACTGGCAACGCTGACTAAATCCAAGGAGAAAAAAAGTATTTCGGCCATTCACCGGTGAATTTCGACATTCACCATTTTGCGGACATTTACGGTAACAACTTCACAAATATTTTTGAAGTATTTTGCTGCTTGTTCTGGTTTACAACGTATATTGAAATTATCCATTGTTCCTACCCGGTTATATATTCCCGGTTTTACTACATACCAGTGTTTTTTCTTTACGATGCAAATTTATTGTATACATTAAATAAAATAAATAAATTAAATTTATTTATTTTTAATATATAAATTAAATTTATCTATTTTAAAATAAAATAAATTTATTTGTTTTACGATCTAATTTATTGTATTGCGTCTTATTAAACTTATAATACCGAAAGTTTTTTTTTTTTTAAATACAGGGTCTTGAGTTTCCCAGCCAGAGTTACTTGGGATCTGGAGGGTTGTAATTTGCTAATGTCAATACCAAGGGGCCGTACCCTGCTAAAAAAAAAAGTTGGTATAGTACCTTGATAATTATTTTACTTTATAAAATTTAATAAGTTGAATTTCACCTCTAATGGCTCTGAGGGGCTTTTTGGAATTTTCGTCCTGATTTTTTCCTGGGACAGTTTAGCCATAGACATTTCATAGGAATTATAGGTTTTATTTTTACGACTTTTCATTTTTGGCTCTCAGAAGGGGGGTAGATATCAGATGGACAAATATTTGTCCCCAACTAGCTTCTATCTATAAAATCGACTTTTGATTTCCTTGCAAAATAGTTTATGCAATTTTTTTCGATGTGTTGAAACTATTATGTACAGAAATGAAGCGGATCTCAGCAAACGACTTGAAGCTCTGCATCAAAGTTTGCATCAGTGGAATGGTATCAATTTTTTTAAACATTTACCAATGAAATGTTGAAACTAAAATTGAAATTCACACTACTTGAGTTAACCAAGGACACGGAATGCAATTAGAATATTATTTCAGAATTTCTCACCTGAATACCAACCAGTCTCAATATACTACCTAGTAATACTACCTAGTAGTAATACTACCTAGGTAAGTGAACATCCCGATCCCTCCACTCTAAGCCTTTTCTAAGATTTCCGATCCCCTCCCAACTCTCCCCAATGACACTGGATCCGTCTGGGATTTAAAATGAGAGATCTGAGTTACGAGTTCCTAAATATGAAATTTCATTAAAATCTGATCACCTGTTCGTAAGTTACAAATGACTCATATTTTTTAATTTTTATCAATTACCTACCCCCCCCCCTCCCCCTACCCCACTCCCCCGAAGAGAGTGGATCTGTTCTGGTTATGTCAATTACGTATATAGGATTTGTGCCTAGTTTTCCCGCCAAGTTTCATCCCGATCCCTCCGCTCTAAGCGTTTTCCAAGATTCTACTTTTTCCCCTCCAACTCCCCGCAATAATCCGGTCAGGATTTGAAATAAGACTTCTGAAACACGATATCCTACTAAATATTAAATGTCATTAAGATCTGATCACCTGTTCGTAAGTTAAAAGTACCTCATTTTTTTAATTTTTACGAAATATCCGTTCCCCCACTCCTCCCCAGATAGTCGAATTGGTAAAACGACTATTTCTAAATTAATTTGGTCTGGTCCTTGATATGCCTGTCAAATTTCATTGTCCTAGCATATCTGGAAGTGCCTAAACTAGCAAAACCGGGACCAACAGACAGACAGACCGACAGAATTTTCGATTGCTATATGTCACTTGGTCAATACAAATTGACATAAAAAATTAACACGCATTCTTCATCTGTCTTCTGGCAAAAAATACACAATTCCACATTTTTGTAGATAGGAGCTTCAAGCTTCCACAGTAGGGTTTTCCGATACGCTGAATCTGATGGTGTGATTTTCGTGAAGATTCTATGACCTTTAGGGGGGTGTTTTCCCCTATTTTCTAAATTAAGGCAAATTTTCTCAGGCTCGTAACTATTGATGGGTATGACTAAACCTGATGAAACTTATATATTTAAAATCAGCTTTAAAATGCAATTCTTTTGATGTACTATTGGTATCAAAATTCCGTTTTTTAGAGTTTTGGTTACTATTGAGTTAGGTCGCTCCTTACTACAGTGTATTACCACGAACTGATTGATTATCAGCAGTGAGCTGCTGCAGATGGCAGTAGTTGACAAGCTTTCGGGAGGGCAAAGTTGAATGTTGTCTACACTCTTGTACTAAACTTATAATATACGTGATTTATTGAAGTATTACTTATGATTTTTTATCAAATTGATTTATTTATGGTTTTCTGATTTATATTAATAAGTAGCATTAATATAAGCGAGTCAAAGCCGAAACAAAAATCATAGGCAGCGAAATGGCGTTGTTTAAGTAAAGATACAGGATCAAAGTCAAGGTATTGCCACATATTCTGAAAGATTATATTGTAACATATTCTCCACAATCAAATAGCGATCGTATTTTAAATTTGGAGGTATTTGAAAAATAAAATTAGAATTATTAACTTATCCGTTGGACATTGTTTGACAAAGGATATCCGGAAAAACCTTACGGTTTTTGACGTCATTGCGGCAAATACCTTAAATTAATTAAGAATTACCAGGGATGCCAAATTGAAAGGAAAATTGACTCCTAGAGTTTAAAAATTACTTTCTTCTTGTATCTTTGTTAAGAAAAGAAAGAATTCTGTAAGAAATTGTACAAAAGTTTTTCTTGTGTAAATCAGGATTTGGCGGGGGGAGGGATATACATTTCTAGATGGGGTTACGCTGGATATCATTTTTGTATCTATAATCCCTTCACATGCAAAGTACAGTCTCCTAGTGCTGCATGATGAAACCAATAACAATAGAAAAATACTATTGGTTGGTACCACTTATGCGTGACCACAAAATCTCTAAATTTTGAGAATAATGCGTATATATTGTTTAAATTTACTTTATTCTATTTTCAGCAAACATATCGTACAGTATGCTGATGCAGACGTAAATTTCCCACAAGTAGCACTTGCGTTTTGTCAGAGACGACTAATTTCAGTCATAATCCTTAGCACATTTATGTCATCAGTTCTTTTTTTTGGAGCTGGTTAAAATAAATATTTAGAAAAGCGAAAGTCAGATCGGGCTGACAAGAAGTCAGCCCGGTATTGTACATAGAAACAGTTCAATATTTATGCGTTAGTATGTGAATCCGAAACACAAGGAATAGGACGTTATCAGCGCTTATTAGGCATTCAATGACAAATAAGAGAATCAGAGTTTCAATTAAACACTGAAAATAAAGATTAAAACAATTCAATGATTCCTGGAGTGGATCCCCTGCACCAAATTTCATGACGAAACTACAACCGATTTGACCTATCTAGTTATTAAATTAAAAAAGGCACAGAGAGAGATGCAAAACAAACACACATAAAACACAGAGTCAAACATCCGAACTAACAAAGACAGAAATAGAGATAAAATACACACAAAAACACACAGAGTTAATCACAAAGGCACAGAGAGAGAGAGAGAGAGAGAGAGAGAAAGAGAGAGAGAGAGAGAAAGAAAGAGAGAGAGAGAGAGAGACAAAAACACACATAAACTCACACTTAGAGTCAGGCAAACGCAAAGAGAGAGATGCAGGCACACACACAAAACCACAGAGCAGAGAAAGAGAGACACAACAATACAAACCCGCACAAACACACACAGTCAGACATACCAACATATAAGGAAAGAAAAAGAGAAAAAAAAACATACAAAACAAGACAGATTCAGACACACAGGCCCAAAAGAGGGACATAAATACGAACACATATACACACAGAGTCAGAAACCCGAACACACGGAGACAGACACACAGACAGGCAATCAAACAGAGTCAGACTCACAAGTACAGAGATAGAGAGAAAATGCGCACACACAAACACAGAGAGTCGGACACACGAATGCACAAAGACAGACACAGAGACAAAACACACACAAAAATACAGATTCAGACACACATAGAGAAAGACAAAATACAAACACACAGAGTCAGAAACACGAACACGTAAAAACAGACACAGAGCCAGACACCCAAGCACAAAGAGAGAGAAAAAAATACATACAAACACGCAAACACAAACAAAAACACACAGTCAGAAACAGAGACAAAAACAATCACAAACACACAGAAGGACAGAGAAAGAGAAAAACAAAAACACGTACACAAACACACATAGTCAGAAAAGTGAACACACAAAGAAAGACAAAGAGACAAAAACACACACACAAACGTAGAGATTCAGACACACACAGGTACAGAGAGAAACAGAGAAAGAGAGAGGGAGAGAGAGAGAGAGAGAGAGAAACATACAGAGTCATGTACCACAAAAACACAGATATATACAAACACACTGTCATTCAGACAGGCACAGAGAGAGACAAAAGCATAATAGCAAAAATACAAAGTGTCAGACACAGAAACACACAAAGGCAGATACAAAAATAGCCAAACCCACGGTCTTACATATAGGCAAAGACAATGAAATGAGAATTGAATTGACTTGACCAATAAAATTACACTAAATAGACACAATGATATGCTGAGTTTGATGTTGCAATTTGCATTATAATACCTTGACATTTGGGATGCCCCCCCCCCCTTTTTGGAAATCACGGATATTTTCTCATGTTCATAGCTTTTGATAGGTAATATTGAATTTGATAAATTTTATATATTTGGAATCAAAATAAAAAGCCTATTCTTTTTATGTGTTTTTTTTTAAATTCTGTTTTTTAGAATTTCGGTTACTATTGGCCCGAGTCAATCCTTACTTATAGCTCTTTACTCCAAACTGTTTGAACTGGAGATGAGAATAACCATGAAGCATCCCACAAGCTGCCTCTTTTATTTACAATCAAACTTAACAAGTCTACTCCAGATACCGCTTATTTGATTAAAACTCTTTTTTTTCAAAGGAAGGATTCCACAGAACTTCTTGAATTCCTTGTTATCTTTAAAAAAAAAATTCGTTTTGTTAAGAAACGGCGAGGCATGATTCGAGCCCTATCTAACCAAGATATAAATAGGGTTTGTTATCATAGCAAGTTCTGTAGACCTGTCAAGATAGAGTGGTGTTAGGCTTAAAAAAATTTAGACAAAGATTAGACAAAGAACTAGTTATCAGTCATGTATCCTGGTGCTATATCCAGTAATGTTCACATTAAAGAGCTGGAGAAGAGAGTGCAATAACACTCGAATTGCCTCTCACTACGTGCGTTACCTGCCGAAGAGCAAAATAGACACCCAACAAGAGTTCTTGAAACAGCATGCAAGATTCATAAGCTGTTCAACTTATGGCGTGCTGACACCTTCCCTCCCCTCGCTGCAAATTAAAGTTCAACAACATAAATTTCATCAGTCTATTTTTCACTGATTTGAAATTTATGAGGAATGCGAAGCATGTGAATCGCAGCTGTTAGATCCAAATTTTGTCAAGACAAATTTACAAAGGAGAGAAATTTATACATGTTCCTTTGCAGCTTAGCAATGACGTGAATGGGTCAAACCTTCGAGAATAGAAGAGTATATCTTTTTTCAATAGTTAGGGGGGGGGTTAAGTTTTCAACTTGTCAATCAAAATACCAAAAAAGGGTAAATATGTTATCCTTGATTAAATATTTGACGACCCTTGCCAATTTACCTCTTTAGAGAATATTACTTCGTCTACAGTTTATGGGAAAAAGTCTTGCCCATTCAAGTTATTCCGCTAATTTCAATATGGAATATATGTAGAAATATGCCTAAATTGAATAAATATTCTATATGAAATTTTACGTTATCATCTCCCAAATGCAGCCCCCCCTCCCACAATTGGAATTCTTAGTTATCGTACCGAAATTAAAAAGGGTAGCTTGAATTCACCAGTTTTGCAAGTGCAAAAACTAGTTAATTAAATGAATCTGCAAGACAGAAAGGGCCTTTTAAATCAAGGCCAACTTAAGCATTTTAAAGAAGAAAATTAGGGTTTTGTTCTGGAATTCAATAGTTCAATTTCCATAAACTAATAATTCAGCTATTAAACAAAGTTTAAGTGGTATGCAACTAAAAAATCAATGATTTTTATCGGTTTTCTCCATCATTCTTAAGGTTTTCAGTTCAATTTACTCGTGATTAATTTCTTTCTTTGAAAGAAAAAAATATTTATAATAGGGTGAATTACTGCTACCTATAGGAATTTTTTTAACGGAAAAAATTCATTTTTCAATCTGGCCGGGTTGTTTTGGGAGGAGAGGGGGGTGAGGCCTGAAAAAGAATTGGAGCCAAAGTGCCATATTTTTTCAGAATAACTTTTTCTAAGGGGGCTGAATCTTTCTTTTCTTGTGGACGACCTTGAAGTGACCGTTTTCCATATTTAGGTAAAATACAGCTATTATACCATTTGCAATGTAGAGGTAACGCTGAAAATGTGTATATAGATATTTCCTTTTAGCCGGAATGCAGGGTTACTACTTACTCTTACCTAATTGTGCTGACTATAGTTTCCCTTTTCTGTACTCAAATACTCACATCAATATAGAGCCTTCTGAGCTTTCAATACAGAATCATAAATTCCACCTAAATGCAAAGATCAAACACATAAGATTACAAAAAAAGTCTTAAGAATTTGGGGAAAATCTTTGGAGGACTTGGCTTCTATTTTCGACTTGAAAACTGTTCCAGACATTATGGATCGTAATTTTGGGAGAAAAATGTGGGATCCCCTCTGTACTATCAAATCTAACAAAGTTTTCCGCAATGTTTCACATAATAAAGCATCTCCCGCTCGCACAAGAATTTTACCTTTATTGCTTACCATTTAAAGATATTATTTTAAAGTCAAAAAGATGAAAAGGTCAAAGGGTAGTATTTATATACTTTCGCAAGTTCTTGAGCTGGAAGTAACAGCCTAATGCAATTTCTTCGTTAAACAAAGTATTTCTCAAAATAAACGTTCTTCAATAATAGTATTTCTTTGAGAGCAATTTGGGCACATGAAATCACACCGGGTTTTCCGGCTTTGAACTCTTCCTGTTAGTATAAAGCCAATCGTCTAAGTTATCAAACTTAAAACTGAAAGTATCCCTTAGCCAATTGATTACTCTATAAATATATCTGAAGTACTGGTCTATTTTATTCTTTTATAATTATTATACCGTTAATATAACAGTACAGATTAATGAGCGCAAAGATGCGGTACTTTTTTTTCTGAAATAAAAAAACAAAAAATTCCAGGACTATGATTTTGAGCAAGATCGCCTTTTAAGATGATTTAACGATAAAAGAACAGCACTAAAACTTAAAATCCACCCCCAGATATAGAGGACGTTTGTTGACCCCAGATATAGAGGATGTTTGTTCCTCAATTAAGTTTGGGCGTTAAAATACCCAAACAGACGACTTTCTCCCTCGAACGTGAAAGATTATTGCGAATAAAGAAAACAAGCTTGGACGGACATTTAACTAATAATCATGACAAGGCGTCAATCAATGACTTTATAGAGTAAATGATAGGTTCAAAATAGGATATTTGTGCGATAAATAAGGTTTGAAGCGTTACAGGGATGTTGAGCTCACACTGAGGTAAATACTCTATTGCAGTCTGGATTGTCAGTTGCAATTATCTTCTATATCTCGGGAACGACGAAATAGGTTGAAAAAAAGGAACGACGAAATCAGAAAAAGGTTGAAAATTTTGAGGCGAAATTAGGGGATATAGGTTGAAAATAAAAGGAACGACGAAATCAGAAATAGGTTTAAAATTTTGAGGCTGGTTGAGTGAAATAACATTTAACAATTTTGGATGCCTAGTTAATAAAATTTAGTTAATAAATTTACGTCATTACTTTTGCAATTTTATTGCTAAGTTATTGGCGAAAAATCAGTGTTTCCCACAAGAAATATACCTTCGTGATTTTTATTTCTTAGGCTTCCATCCTTTAGTAGATTTACATTAAGAAATATCGGTTTTAACGTATTCTTTTTACATTGTTTTAACAATGAAAAATAAATAAATCAAACCCAAAACTAACAAAAATTGACCCCCCTCATGCCAAGTAAAAACTAGAACATAATTTGTATTTCACTAAATTCAAAGTAGATTTTAAATGTTTGCACTTAGTTAACTTTAGAAAATAAAATTTATTAAGACATTGAGGAACATATGTAAGTATATGAATATTAAACTGACAATCCATCTTCATTTTTCTTATTTTTTAATAAGGTTCAAATTACGTCCTGGTCTTCAGAAGGCGTGTGGGTTTTCGGCCCTACTCAGGTTAATTACTGTTCGTTTTGAATTTGGCTCACTTATTTTTTGTAATTTCTGTTTGTTTTGGGTTTCATTAATTTATTGATGAATGATAAAGAATTGCCTTTCCTGTTAAAGTTTTCTCTTAAAATTCTGCTGTTCTCAGTCATGCTGGTATTGATCGTGATCGTATTAGCACTGATCACACTGGTGAGCCAATCTTAAGAATCAATAGCCAATTCTATCGAATCAAATAGGTTTTGGGAATACAATCTCGAGGGTATAAAAGTACTTTTTGAATTTGGTAAGCAAAGCAGCAACACTTTTCAATGAAAGGGCAACGCAAAGGAAATAAAGATTGCTGCCCCATGATTCATTGTTGAAAAGTATTTCCCTTGCTGAAATGAGAAATAACCCTTATTTCTGGTAATAGGAAATAGAAACAAGGAATTAAAGAAATAGAAATAGGAAAAATAAAAAGTCGAAGAAGAGATAGAAATAAGAACATCCAGTTCTGGAAAATGAAAAGTCCTATACCGTATTACATATTACAATTTTCCTAATCAATATTACGTGCATAAAACCTCGAAAATTGCTCAATTTTTTTTTTCTATTATTACGTTATCTTTTATCGAAGTTCCGATAGTTCCGACGTCTGAAAGAAGCTCTCTATGACCAAAAGAGGAAATGATAAGAGCAGAAACTCCTTTCAATCAGAAAAATAGCCAACGCCATCTAGCTAAAACAAAAATCAACATCATATAAGTTTCAACAAAATAATTATTTAGTAAATGTAGTCTTTTACTTTAATCTTGATCAGAGATGATGGAGGTATTTTTCTAAAAGAAAATATCTGTGTCACTTTTGTTCTTTAGCAAATATAGTCCTTCCCAAAATTACTTGTTCTACCGCTCCTTTTCCAGATAAAATATTACTCAGTTTCCCCTGCGGATTATTTACTTTCACATTTTAAGACCAAACAAATAGAAAAGAGTATACAATAATGCATCTACCTTTTTCGTAAATCATACTAAAGAAAGGTGTAAAATGGAAAAAATGATGCTACAATTATAACAAATTTTATTATAACAAAGTAACATAATTATATACAATTAAATTTGTAACTATCGACAAAGTGGCAATCGCTATGGTCGGTGATCAGTTTTTACCTCTAAATATTATTCTTCAAAAGCGAAACGCTCAGTTGGTAAGAATTGCTGAAACTCATCGATGCTACGATGCCCTACAAGATCCTATCATTTTTTGGGATGGAGCTGACGGCTATCACTTTAATAATAAATTGATAGATCCGTAAATAAATAATGCATACGAAATAAAGTGCAATGGATTATTATTCCTATAGACTAATGATTCGTCCCAATGACGAAAATTATATTTTAAAATTCCGTCAATTGTTTCACCAATACATCGTTGATATGTATGCAAAGATTGAATCAGAACGTTTGCTATATATCCGTCTAAATCAGACCAAGCTCCGCTCTGAACAATACATTCATTTGCGAGATGCAGTTGTAAATGACGGTAATACTACTAACGTTGGAAGATTAACGATCTTACCTTCGTCACATGCTGGCGGTCCGCGTCATATGTATGAATATGCTCAAGATGCTATTACGTATGTTCGTCTCTATGGTCGTCCAGATTTATTTATTACAGTTACATGTAATCTATCTTGGGGACGAGATACAGCAGCTTTTACTTCAAGGACCATCGGCGGTTCATAGAGATGACATTACGGCCCGTGTCTTCCGGCAAAAGTTGAAATCACTGATAAACTACATAGTAAAACTTAAAGTGTTTGGGTCAGTGCGATGCTGGATGTACTCAGTGGAATGGCACAAACGAGGATTGCCACACGCACATATACTAATCTGGCTACATGATAAAATCACTTCTAATGAAATTGACGATGATCAGGAAATACGTGATTTCATCAGGTATTTCCGCTGAAATACCTGATGAAAATGTCGATAAGGGCTTATATGATATAGTGGTAAAAAATATAATACATGTATCTTGCGGTGCACTGGATGAAAAATCACCATGCATGGCCAAAGGAAGGTGCACAAAGCAATATCCTCGACTTTTAGTACATAACAAAATTACCGGCAATGATGGATACCCACTATATAGAAAAAGATCTACTGAAGATGGCCGTAAAACAGCAATAATAAATAAGTATAACGGTACCACCATCGATGCTTTTGGTGAATGTACCCGGTCCCGTTCTTCGCTTTATGTCACTTACCAATTGGTAATACCAATGGCCATAAAATGTAGGCCCTTCTGTGTTGTGTTTGTTCTTTAACTAACATAGTCCTTCCCAAACTTCTTGTACCACCCTTTTTCATGAAAAAATATCCCAAAGTGCCCCCTGTAGATTATTTACTTTCACATTTTAAGACCAAATAAACAGAAAAGAGTATACAATAATGCATCTTCCTTCTTCATAAATCAAACAGTTCGTGGTAACGAACTGTAGCAAGGAGCGACCCGGCTCAATAGTAACCGCCTGCTTTTGGTAAATGTACCCAGTCCGACGATCTTCCCTTTACGTCACTTGGTAATACCAATTGCCATAAAATGTAGGCCCTTCTGTGTTGTGTTTGTTCTTTAATTAACATAGTCCTTCCCAAACTTCTTCTACCACCCTTTTTCATGAAAAAATATCACTCAGTGCCCCCTGTAGATTATTTACTTTCACATTTTAAGACCAAATAAACAGAAAAGAGTATACAATAATGCATCTACCTTCTTCATAAATCAAACAGTTCGTGGTAACGAACTGTAGTAAGGAGCGACCCGGCTCAATAGTAACCGCCTGCTTTTGGTAAATGTACCCGGTCCGACGTTCTTCGCTTTACGTCACTTGGTAATACCAATTGCCATAAAATGTAGGCCCTTCTGTGTTGTGTTTGTTCTTTAATTAACATAGTCCTTCCCAAACTTCTTGTACCACCCTTTTTCATGAAAAAATATCCCAAAGTGCCCCCTGTAGATTATTTACTTTCACATTTTGAGACCAAATAAACAGAAAAGAGTATACAATAATGCATCTTCCTTCTTCATAAATCAAACAGTTCGTGGTAACGAACTGTATTAAGGAGCGACCCGGCTCAATAGTAACAGCCTGCTTTTGGTAAATGTACCCGGTCCGACGTTCTTCGCTTTACGTCACTTGGTAATACCAATTGCCATAAAATGTAGGCCCTTCTGTGTTGTGTTTGTTCTTTAATTAACATAGTCCTTCCCAAACTTCTTCTACCACCCTTTTTCATGAAAAAATATCACTCAGTGCCCCCTGTAGATTATTTACTTTCACATTTTAAGACCAAATAAACAGAAAAGAGTATACAATAATGCATCTACCTTCTTCATAAATCAAACAGTTCATTGTAACGAACTGTAGTAAGGAGCGACCCGGCTCAATAGTAACCGAAACTCCAAAAATGCAATTTTGATACCAATAGTTGCATCAAAAGAATCGCATTTTAATGCTGATTTTAAATATATAGGAAATTTGCCTCATTTTAGAAAATAGGGGAATACAGCCCCTAAAAGTCATAGAATCTTAACGAAAATCACACCATCAGATTCAGCGTATCAGAGAACCTTATTGTAGAAGTTGCAAGCTCCTATCTACAAAAAAGGAATTTTGCATTTTTTGCCAGAAGACAGATCACGGATGCGTGTTTATTTGTTTGTTCATACTAAAGAAAGGAGGAAATTGGAAAAACTGATACTATTATTAAAACAATTGTATTATAAAGTATAACAGAGTAACAAAATTATCTACAATGAAATTTGTTTTATGAAAAAACCTTGAAACTAGCCATTGAACTTGAAATAGAAAAGTAATACAAAATAATTCAAATATTCAAAATTATCTCATTGAGGAAAACAAACCTGGTTTGCTGCTAATTTAGAAAGCCTTGGGGCAATAATAATTTCAGGACACCTACCCTATTCTGAAAAGCTGTTTTTTGTGTTTGTTCCCAAAAATGAATGCCCATTTTCTGCAGAGCTCATAGAAAGATGTTTGTTCTCCTCCAGTGGATTAATAGTAGGGCTTCTAGAGATCTAACAGGGTGTCAATGGGTATTCTTCTGAGTATTCACCATTCTTACTAGCTATAGACTAGTATCACTGTTGCACTAGGTAAAGAAACACTTCACAAGGGGCAAGTCAATCCCTATGTTTGGGCAGCCTGATTGCGCTAGTCATTATTAAAAAAATACTACTGTTACCAACAATCTATGAAAAGGGGTTGAGCCTTATATCTCGAATCGGCAAAAAAATTGTTATAAAGGGTATTTTCAATTACAACAGCAGAAAGAACTTGTTTCCCAAAGAGCATGGTGACTTTTTTTCCACACCTGGTAAGCATGTGTTTTTTCAGCATGGTCAATATGTTTTGGTTTATCCGTAATGGAATTCTTGTGATTTTTCTGCTAATTAGATTCGAGTATAAGCTAAAAGGAAGTAAGTTGGTATGGATTAATAATAATAATAATAATAATAATTTATTTGTTACCCGCTTGTTTTGACAAATTAAGCGGAGTAAAAACATTAAGGAAAGAAAAACGAAATAACACAAACAATACAATTAATACAGTATAATCAAAGGGTGGTAAGGGCCCAAGCGTTGACAGGCCTCAGCACCTAATCTAGCATAGAGTTTTTTATAAACGAAAATAATATCAGTGGCACAAAACTTTCTGATAATCTTCTGATTTCTATAAGAACGCGGCAGATACAATAAATATTTACAATAACGAAAATACATAACTCTTATACCCTGCAAATCTTGATTATTAAACAACGGGCGCAAACCGGAAAGAAACAATATAGAATGATCGCAATATGTAGAATAAAGTCTGGATAAAGCCTTTCGTGAAAATCTGCCTCGGTTCGGGACAATTTTCGCGTACCCTTTTTTAAGGGTACGCGAATTTTTTTTTATTATTGGAGGGGAGGGGTTCAAATACTACGCCTGCATGGTGAAAGCTTGGTATTGGTTCCACGACTTTCACTGGTTTTAAGTCTGGTTAAACATAGAGCATTCACTAACTGCGCATGTACCAATAAGATGATTAAATATAGACTTGTCTCACATTAAGAGTTACTCTTCTAAATAATCATTACGATGATAACTTGTTATGTTTTTTTTCAGGCACTTATAATATCCACTGGATTGAATTCCACTGTATTGGAAAAATTTCCCTACTGTTCCTAAGTAGTGTTTGTTTGCACTTACCATGCATGCAATCATTCCCCACCCCTGCAATGATCGTTGCTTATCAAGTAATAAACGATGTCGGATGTGTCACGTGACATTGGAACCGTATGATACAACCGTAGAAATTCACTGTTTTGACCTTAGGATTTCGATTCTGACCTCTATGCAGTGTTTCTAAAATGAATAAAATTTCGACATTCTTATGATTCTATTTCTCATATTCTATACACTAGTTAAGTTTTTCAATAATTTTACAAGTTTTCAGATGTGGTATGACTTAGCTGACAACACTGACTTACATCTTTAAATAAGTTTCAGGGTCTATTCCATAATTGGAATAGGTTTAATATTCAATCAAATCCATATACCAAGCTTATGAAAATGAATGCTATTGTTCATATGCTGTAAATAATTAAGGCTTAATGCTATAACCTCTTTTGTTCTCGAGTTACTTTCAATTTACAATCAAATCAAAATCTATTATAACCAAATTTTCACGAGCTTTACAGATCAAAAGCGTTAAGTGCGGGTCTCCCCCACCGTCAAAAGTATAATGTCTTTTCAACAATCGACGGTTAAAAAGGCGTTTTATATTTATTTTTTTTGCTAATCTTCCAACATTTTGGAAAATATCATCAAATATGTTTCGTATTTCCACGATCTTACTGCATAGTTCTTTTGAAGGATGATCGAAATTCTTCTT
The DNA here is from genome assembly GCF_032884065.1 of Artemia franciscana. Lineage (NCBI taxonomy): Eukaryota > Metazoa > Arthropoda > Branchiopoda > Anostraca > Artemiidae > Artemia > Artemia franciscana. The sequence continues at coordinate 6,341,542 of NC_088878.1, read as the reverse complement.
CAATAATTTTATTAGGTTCTTGAAAATTTCCTCTAGGCTTCTCATACAAGCCTAAATACTCAAGAAAACGCCCCAAGGTTTTTGGAGATGAGGATGCTCATCAATAGACCAGAAATTATCGTAAACGCAAAAGTATTATATACACTATTATTTCATTTAAAAATTCAACGCATGAAAATGATGTATTTTCGCAAAAGAAAAGATACAATTTTAGAGATCAGAACGGGTATAAATCGAATACTCTAAGTTAAAAGTCTTAATCCAAACAGACTGCATTGAATGAAGAAATCCAGCAGAAAAAGAAACAGAAAAGGTCATTAATATGAGTTGAGCAACCCTCATTTAACTCCCCAAAACAATTTGGCTCTTCAATGAAAGCGCAATATATTCTCAACTGAAATTATTCTTTACCCGGTGGTCAACATATTTGAAAGAATGAATTATATTATTGAATTTATAATTACTATTCCTTCGCCATTAGTGAGCATATAGATACGGTAAACCCTGGCATTGGGGTTTTTCGACAATCAAGATAACCTTTCCTACTTTTATCAGGTTCACTGTATAAATAAAAAAAGGCCTAACTACATTTTTGAAGTTTAGCATTAATCCGCAAATATAAAATGGCAGGCCAGGAAGTAGGTCTGTCGAAACTGTTTTTGAAACATAACCTGTAAATTAAAGTAGAAATTGAATTCTTAAAAATAAAGAGCGTTCTGAGTTGGTTTTCTTCATGGAACCCCAAAATATCATTGTGGACCCCCAATTTGTCGTGTTTTCCCTGTGGACCCCCGGAAATATCACATGGATCCCTAGGGTCCATGTGGACCCCGGTTGAGAGCCACTGCTCTAGACAATTCAATCATGGTAAAAATTTACCCATGACAATTGTCCTTAAAATCCCCACGCGTAAAATAGAGTCGGTAAAGAGAAAGCAAGACATAAGAAGAATTGCGTATACGAGTTTTGGCAAGTTCCTTCAGTGTAAAATTTCCTCTGAAAATTCACCCTTTGAAACTACCTTCCCCAAAAAAGTCTTCCTCGTACAAAGTCCCCCTGCAGAAAATTTGCCCTCCTCTCCCCAAAAACTCTATGCTTGCTTCCCAGTAACAAATAGCAATGGCAAGCAATGAAAAAAAAATTATAACTTAGTGACATATCCGACAACAAAGTTGTTTTCGTCAATCATTTCGGTCATTTTTATTCAAAAATAGGATCTTCAGTTCATGAGGGTGCTAGAAATGATTCAAAATTTGACATTGAAAGCCACAATGATGTATTTACTTTCTTCCTTGTTTCACATTATTGATAAATCCCTCACAACAGGCACCTTCCCATATGCCTTGAAACAAGCTAAAGTAATACCTGCATCGAATGAGGTTTGAAGTCAGATATGGGTAACTGGAGATCAATCTCAATATTGCCGTTGTTCTCTAAGATACTTCAGAATGTTTTCTGTCAACACCTTTATAGTTATCTTACAAAGTATGGCCTGTTAAGTGAGACGCAGTTTGGTTTTCGGAGAGGCCACTCTACTAGTCATACTGCTACTCACCTCGTTGATTTCATAAATAATTGTCTAAAGAGCGGTAAAATTCTCCCAACAGTATTCTTTGATTCTAAAAGTGAAAAAGTGATGTTGATTTAGAATTTTATTGCGGAGATTGGAATGTATGAAAGGATCAAGCTTAAAATAGTTTGAAAGTTATTTGAATGGTAGGTTTATTAATGATTTGATTGATGATGTGGCTTCTGTCCAAATTGCTGTCGCTTGTGAGGTCCCACAAGGCTTGGTCCTCTACTGTAATTGGTATATATTGATACGATGATGTTTTATCTGCCAGGTTCTTGTCTCATATATCTCATATGGATGTGTCTTGTGGTCGGACGGAAATTTTCTCGAACGATTTTGCGAAAAAAAAAAGACGAGGGAAACGGCCTAGTCGCCCTCCAATCTTTTTGGTCACTTAAAAGGGTGCTAGAACTTTTGATTTCTGTTAGAATCAGCCCTCTTTCAGTATTCCAGAACAACCAGATTTATACGATCACCCCAGGGGAAAAAAATGACAAGAAGCAAATAAATACGCATCCGTGAACTTTCCTCTGGCAAAAAAAAAAAAAATCAAAAAATCAAAATTACACGTTGCTGCAGATAATCTACAAAAGGATTCTCTGATACGCTGAATCTGATTATGACATTTTCATAAAGATTTTGTGATTTTTATGTGTTGATTGCCCCTTTTTCGAGAATCAGATAAATTTTCTCAGTCATGTAGCCAGCCTTTGATGTGTATAACGAAACTTATATATTTGAGATCAGGAACATAAGCCAATTCTTTTGATATTTACTTCCAAATTCCGATTTTAGAGTTCCAGTTACTATTGAGCCGGGTCGTTCATTACCACGGACTGTTTGAACACCGTTCATCCTATTTAACACCGTCAGACTAATCATAAGGCTCTCATCATCAAATGAATACAACCTAACAGAATCTTATTATTTATTTAAGAATTAACGACGCTTCTTGACTACTATGGTCCCTGCGTCGGCCCTGCAGTGCATTCCTGCAGCGTGATTCGATCTCTGGGTCCCGTTAACAGAATCTTAGGAAAGGTATTTGGACCTTTTTGAAAATCGGTCATAACATTGATGCCAATCCTCTAAAAGTATTGAAGCAACATTTTTATATAAATGTTTAATGGCTTGATTTTAAGTTCCTGATTGTATCAACCTGCTTTCTGTAGACTCTTCTTTGTAGTGCCAACACATACTGCTGTAAATTTTTATCCAAATTAGCATTTTTTTCTTTCTGTCATTGCAGAATCCAAAAGGCTTAAAACATCAACATATTAATTGGAAAAGATTAAACTGGTCCTCCAATAAAACCCCCTGTCAACCCTTGTAGTCTCAACTATCATGACAGAAACTTGTTTTATATTAAAAAAGACAATTTTTTTCTACCGAAAGTAAAGAACAACATTAAAACTTAAAAGGTACAGAAATTAATACGTATGTAAAGGGAAATACTTCTTCCTCAACCCACACTCTTTGGAATAAAGTCTTGAAGTTATTTGAAACAAGTCTCACTAAAATTCAACGGGACTTGTGTTTCAGAAAATGTTTCTTACAGAATTTTGACAAAAAGTCAAAATGTAGCGTGAAAAGCGAGGGTCCAGAAAAATAATTTCGCTCACATTCGGAAAGTTTTTGATGTTGATCCTTTCTTTCAGTTAAAAATCTTTTTTTATTATTTAATTATCGACCATATTTTAAATTAAACCAGGAAATATTTTAAATTTCTCAGAGAAAAGTTCATCCCAATTGAAAACCACCCCTCCTCCATAAAATAATTCATTGCATTTCACAGTGGGAAAACTGCAAAATTGAAGTCCTTTTCTCAGGGGCTCCGTGGGTTATTGCCATCCCTAAAGATAAAGCTATGGAAATTTTTCAGCCCAACTGAATCACATAGATATCTAAAGATTTTTATAGGGTGTTTTAGGGGGGGGGTTAATGCGGGATAGGGTCTTATCTCCTCCAGTGTTTTGATCTCTCAAAAATAACTCAAATTGTTGGCTTTGTTACAATGAGTCATCTCCTGATATTCTAGGACTACTGGTCAAATGCAATCACCTTTGGGAAAAGAAAAAATAAAAATAAACAAAGAAAAAAATAATAATAAACACTCATCCATGATCTATCTTTTGGCTGAAAATATAAATTTCACATTTTTGGTAGCCTTGGACCTTGAAAATTGGACCTGGGACCTTGAAACCTTTAAAATACGATTTTTAGATTTGCTGAATCAAATGGCGTGATTTTCAAAAAAATTGCTAGACTTTGGTGGATGTTTCTCCTTCTTTGAAAATCGGATGTTTTCAGGCTCGTAACTTTTAATAGAGAATATTTGTAATCGTTTATTTAAAAAACTATTGTAGCATTCAACAAATGAATGCTAAATTATGCTATTTTTAAAATCAAAGTGAAATAGAAACAAGAGATAAGGTCATTTGTTAACTGGGCTTACAAAATATGGTAGGAAGGAGTTTAAAAATCTCTTTGTACAGAACTTAACGGGTTGCATTTTGAAACATTTTAGTTTAAATATTTAAAACATTCAGTTAAATGAATTTTAAATGTTTGAAATCAGCATGAAACCTTAATTTTTTTTATATATTGACATTTATCGAAACCTTGTTTGTCATACGGGACTCCATTGGTGTAAATAAAGTTGGTAAACCGTTTACCTCGCATAATCCTATTTGACAAGTTTTATCTGACTGTAATACCTGACATAAAACGCTAATTCGGCGCCACACGCTGTTAAAGTCATTTTTAAAAATAAAAGTATCTCTTTCTTTCTCTCAACTTGGGTTGCTGTCGGTAAAAACCTGAACTTTATTTAATATTTTCAAGAAAGTCTGCAAATGTCAGCCAATAGCAGAATGCTTGTGGAAAATTTCAAAAAACAATATTATTCACAGTACCAACTTGGGTTGCTGTCGGTAAAAGTTACATTTTCATCAAGATATTTTTTCACAGGATATTTCTTCACATATCCTTTCGTTGTCAAGAAATCAAAACAGAACAAAATTTATCTCCAAAGTTGTTAAAGTTCTTACGTTAGAAGATAAAGCTTTAGGGCATTTTGAACCTAATTGAATGGATATAAACCAATATATCTCTTTTCATTATTTTCTGAATTGGTGTCCACAAGACTTACAATCACTTAACAGAACGTCACCAAATAGGAACACTCACTTGATGAGCAGACAACCCTCCTTTCTGAGAAGAAACCTTAGTGATAATCTTATTTTTTAAGACTTAGTTCTGTAAGGACAGACCAAAACCTACATTAATCATTATTCAAAATGTTTCAATACAAGGGATATGCAAAAAAAAACTTTCAAAAAAGGTGAGAAAATATTAAAAGAAGAATAAATAGACTTTAAATGGGTGTTAACTCAACCAGGCGTACACATACCGACTTACTTTAGACGATTATGAAGATTTCCAAAGTTCTTACGTTACAAAGTAAAGGTCCTTTGGAACCAGATTGTATGGATAAACAAATGTTACTCATTCCTTTATTATCTGAATTGGTGTCCAAAAAACTTTATAATCACTTTAAAAGAACGTCGCCCAATTGGAACATTCACTTAATGAGCAGACATTCCCCCCTCCCTGAGCATAAATCTGAATCAAATACTGAATCAAATTGCATGACAGAGAAAAAGTTCTTATCTTAGTGATAATCATGGTCTAAATAATTATGTTCTAAATCTTAGTGATAATCATGGTTTTAAAGATTTACTTCTCTTAGGACAGACCGAAACCTGTATTAATAACTTAATAACCGAAACCTGTAATAATCACTTTAAAAGAACGTCGGCTAATTGGAACATTCACTTAATGAGCAGACATCCCTCTTCCCTGAGCATAAATCCCTGAGTATATATCTGAGTGATAATCATGGTTTTAAAGATTTACTTCTCTTAGGACAGACCGAAACCTGTATTAATAATTATTTCAAATTTTTTCAGGAAATAAACAAGAATATTCAAAGAGAAAATGAATTAATTAATGAACTGATAAAACTATAAAAGAATGGCAAAATAAAGACGCAGAGTACAATAAGATCCAGCAAGACCACAGAAATTGTTATTGTAAAATATGAACTAGCATTTTTTCTAGGAATGGTTTGTTATATGATTATTAAGATTTAATTCAGAAGAATATTCTATCTTGGATATATCACACTTAAACAGGTTTCTCACCAGTGTGCACTCTTTGGTGCCTAATCAAACTGCTTGGATCAGAAAAATTCTTTACACATAGATCACACTTAAACGGTTTCTCACCAGTATGTAGTCTTTGGTGCTTAATCAAACTGCTTGACTGAGAAAAAGTTTTCTCACATACATCACACTTAAAAGGTTTCTCACCAGTATGTAGTCTTTGGTGCTGAATCAAACTGGTTGACACAGAAAAAGTTTTCCCACATACATCACACTTAAACGGTTTCTCGCCAGTATGTAGTCTTTTGTGGTTAATCAAACTGCTTGACTGAGAAAAAGTTTTCCCACATATATCACACTTAAACGGTTTCTCACCAGTATGTAGTCTTTGGTGCTGAATCAAACTGGTTGACACAGAAAAAGTTTTCCCACATACATCACACTTAAAAGGTTTCTCACCAGTATGTAGTCTTTTGTGCTGAATCAAACTGGTTGACACAGAAAAAGTTTTCCCACATACATCACACTTAAACGGTTTCTCGCCAGTATGTAGTCTTTGGTGCCTAATAAAACTGCTTGACTGAGAAAAAGTTTTCCCACATATATCACACTTAAAAGGTTTCTCACCAGTATGTAGTCTTTGGTGCTTAATCAAATTGCTTGACTGAGAAAAAGTTTTCCCACATACATCACACTTAAAAGGTTTCTCACCAGTATGTAGTCTTTGGTGCTTAATCAAATTGCTTGACTGAGAAAAAGTTTTCCCACATACATCACACTTAAAAGGTTTCTCACCAGTATGCAGTCTTTTGTGGTTAATCAAACTGGTTGACACAGAAAAAGTTTTTCCACATACATCACACTTAAACGGTTTCTCACCAGTATGTAGTCTTTGGTGCCTAATCAAACTGCTTGACTGAGAAAAAGTTTTCCCACATATATCACACTTAAAAGGTTTCTCACCAGTATGTAGTCTTTGGTGCTTAATCAAATTGCTTGACTGAGAAAAAGTTTTCCCACATACATCACACTTAAAAGGTTTCTCACCAGTATGTAGTCTTTGGTGCTTAATCAAATTGCTTGACTGAGAAAAAGTTTTCCCACATACATCACACTTAAAAGGTTTCTCACCAGTATGTAGTCTTTGGTGCTTAATCAAATTGCTTGACTGAGAAAAAGTTTTCCCACATACATCACACTTAAACGGTTTCTCACCAGTATGTAGTCTTTGGTGCCTAATCAAACTGCTTGACTGAGAAAAAGTTTTCCCACATATATCACACTTAAAAGGTTTCTCACCAGTATGTAGTCTTTGGTGCTTAATCAAATTGCTTGACTGAGAAAAAGTTTTCCCACATACATCACACTTAAAAGGTTTCTCACCAGTATGTAGTCTTTTGTGGTTAATCAAACTGGTTGACACAGAAAAAGTTTTCCCACATACATCACACTTAAACGGTTTCTCACCTGTATGTAGTCTTTGGTGCCTAATCAAACTGCTTGACTGAGAAAAAGTTTTCCCACATACATCACACTTAAACGGTTTCTCACCAGTATGTAGTCTTTGGTGCTTAATCAAATTGCTTGACTGAGAAAAAGTTTTTTCACACAAATCACATTTAAAGGGTTTTTCAGCTGAATGTAGCCTTTCATGTACTTTCAGAGAGCTTGATTCGGAAAAGCATTTTTTACACATATCACACTTAAACGGTTTCTCACCAGTATGCACTCTTTGGTGCTTAATGAAAATACTTGACTGAGAAAAACTCTTGTCACATACGTCACAAATGTATTGCTTTATCTTTACATGTGCCTTTTTCAGTCTTTTCAATGTTTTATGTTTTTTACTATGCAAGGAAGTATTCAAATATATATTATGATTGTCCAAGTTTTTTGCTTCAGAATCCAATTCGAAGGAATTAAAACAAACATTTGTTGAATGATTCTGAGTATCAGCAAGTGATGAACTTCCCTGTAGTTCTGACTCAGACCGGCTTGCGGAAAAATTACCATGTATAACTAAATGTTGACTCACATCGCCAATACATTCACACAAACAAATAGGACATCTTCTTGTCTGTCCCATTTGGTGTTTCATAATATGAACTACAAAATTTCTGTATTCCCTAAATATTGCAGGGCAGATGTCACATTGTATTGGTGAAAGTTCTTCACAGCCGGTGTTGATGTGAAGATTTAGCATAAAAAACGATTTTTCTGCTTTTCCGCAGGTGGCACGACGCCAAATACCAGATGTCAATTCATCAATAGCCTTCTGTCAGCTTCTTCACCTTCAAGATTGGTTTTGGGCCAAAGATTTTTGGTTGATCCATACCATCAGAACTGCACACAGTAAATTGATTTATCTCTATAGTAAAAAATTTTTATTAACATTAAATAAGGTAAAAACAATTTAATAATTAGACATCACAGCAATTAAAATGAAAGTTGAAGATTTTATAACTGTTACCTGTTTGGGATCTACACTGCCTACCACTTTCGAATGAAACAAAAATGAAAGAACAAAGCTTGAAATTAGTTTCACTCAATAGATGATAATATAAAAAATCTGTTTCAGATTTCAAACTTGAGTCATACGGGATAAAAAAAAAAAAAAAATTGAGAAAAGCTTGTATCATAATCTAACTTTGAAAACTAATTTAAAAGCAACAATCCATGAAGGTCATTGTATCAATAAATTTGTAAACATCAGAAAATAATTATGAAGTTCTGAAAATTAGGATCTACAGGGATAACTGCCCCCCTTTTCCCCTTTCATCATGATTTCTGAACAAACTTGATCTGTTTTGGTCGGTGTAGGGACACGTCCCGTGAGTTACATACCTTCTCCCAGCAATGCAACGACAAAGCATTCACACGTCATTATGACTAATAGATTATTGTTAAGGGCTTGGTCTGTTTTGGTGGGTGTTTTTGGGCTAAAAACCTTTTCCCGATTAATTATCTACTATGGGTTGTATTTACAGCTAACGGTCTTGATTACGTTATTGTAAACCAAAGACTTATCTTTATACGGTGTACCAGACACATACTATCTTAATGAGAATAACACATTTTCCTATGTAAGAGAATAACATTAATTCAATTAACGTAGGACATACGTCTTTTTGTATTAATCATCAGCATAATCTATGTACTGGAATTAAATACTTTTGTATTAAAGCTACAAAATAGCTAGTTTTGTATTAAATCTCTAGTTAAGCAGGGTTGTGTTCTATCTCCATTTATATGGATCATTTTGATGGACTTTGACTTAAGGAGCACAGGAAAGGCAAATGAAGAACACGAAATAAAATGGGGAAGAATAACTTTCCAGTGCTAAGATGTTAATTCTGAAGATTTAAACATCCTAGATGAAAGTGTGAGCAAAATGAATGAACTTTTAGAGATTTTGTGAGTTCAGAGCGCTAGACTAGGTTTGAAAATTAATGTTAAGAAGACTAAGACACTATTGCTGAGAATAAGTGAAAAAAAAAGGTGATTTGGGGTAACAAAACAATCAATCAAGTTGGCAGCTTCACTTACCTTGGTAGTTTTATTGGTGAAGACGGTGGGTGCATTGAAGATATTAAAAGTAGAATAACCAGGGCTCAGGGCGTTTTTCACAGTTGCAAAGCTTGTAGGCATAGAAAGATAAGTCTGCAAACTTAGATTAGAATATTGGAAGGTGCAGTGATGACAGTGGCCAAATATAGCTCTGAAGTATGGGCGCTCCAAAAACGGAGGACGATTTGCTAGATGTTTTCCAGAGAAATTGCCTACAGATTGTTTTGAGTACCCGACTGACTGATAATAATTCAAACGACAGGCTATACGAAAAGTGTGGTTCAATCCCGCTTCCTAGGGTTATAATCGAGAGAAAGGTTGATATGGCTAGGGCACGATCTGCGAATGAAGAATGACAAATTGCAAAAGATTGTTCTTTCCGGTTAAGTGTCTCGGGTTAAACGGAAAGCAGCTCGTCCGCGATTGAGATGAAAGGACCTCATAAAAAAAAATTTAAGGGAAATGTGAACGTCCTGGGAGTATGCAAAGAGGGTGTGGAGTCTTAGAACAAATTGGGATGGAGGAAGAGCGCGTATAGCTGTGTTGACCTCATGCGTTTTGGTGCTACGCTGAGACGTTAGTAGTACTAGTAGTAGTATTTAACTCTGGAAAAGAATAATCAGCTATATTCCCATGTAACGGAAGTTATGCTGCACTTGCTTAACTTTTTAGTCACTTGAAAAAGAAGTTTTTAAGTAACTAGTGTAAAAAGAAGCTTAGTTACTTCTAATGATTAGAGCCTCACGAGGTAAAATGTCATCAATTCTTTTGTACTTAAGATTTAAGTTATTTTGATGAATCATTTGAATGGCAAACTTAGTCAGCCAAGGACTTTTGGTAATACTATTTTAACGCTTTAAAAACATTAAACATATAATGTGACACATTAAAAACGTTTTATGTAATGCTCTTTCCTTTATTCAGATATTTCTTATGGTCCTCATCCTAGGACCATAGATCCTAAATATTCCTTGTGGTCACTATGCCTTTGTCAAGCATATGTAATAAAATTCGTCCTTTCTTGCATCTCTGCAAGTTTTGTAGAGTAATATCTCAGCAGGACTTATTTACTACTGTTTTTATTAAAACTCATGTTTTTAATTCTGTATCTCTATCTCAAGCTTTTCTATGTTTAGCATGGCTACCATATTTTAGTTCTTTTAATCGTTCAAATATTAAAACAACTATTTTTTTATTTTGGAAATTTTTTATGTCAACTTTCAAAATTTCATTCTACGTCATCAGTAAGAAGCAACAAAAATTTAATTCGCTAGGGCCATCTATTTCCCATAGCCCGACTTGGAATTTTTAAATTATTGAAACTAGACTATTTTTCTTCTTTAGTCAGTTGGTATTATTTTTATAATTTCTAATATTTCAATTTTTTTTTAGATTTGCTGCTTGTTTTATGTTAAAATTTACGATATTATTAATGAAATGTAATTAAGAATTCCTAGTGTAATATAGGTTTAGGTAGATTGGCCAGTATTTATATTTGTTTGTTGTTTATTTTTATAAGATCACTTTGTTCATTTTTCTTTTTCTTTATACTCTCCACTTTAGGAGATTAATAAAATGCTTAATTTGAATTATGTTATATAGTTTATATTGTTTGATATACATGTTGATGTTTTGCGTGTACAATTTACAAAAACTTTTATGTTTGACCACATATTTCCTTTTCATACTAAATTCGCAACACTACTAGTTTCAAATATACCTTCGTCATTGCTGTCCAGATTTTGAGAGTCTGATTCTGATGTTAAATTGGTTATTCTGGATGCAGCACCCACAGGCAGCAGTTGATGTTCAGATGATAGAGTTGAAATAGCAGGTTCTCTGATCGTTTCAGTTTCAATTGATAAAGTATCTCCAGCTTCATCAACAAAAATAGAAAATTAACAAAGAGACAGAAAATAATAAAAGTAGGATTAAATATTGTCAATAATTTACAAATAAATAATGAACCCTCATAAGATAAATAAACAGACTACAAGCGTGAAAATGACACTGAATATTAGATCTCAGTGTGATAATAATAGGTAATTTTATTAATAGAAAACCAATTTCATGATTTGGTACTTTATTCCCAAATTTTCATATCCAAATTATAGCTAATTAATTTTTGGAAATAACTAGAGCTAATCTATTTATAGTTACTGAGAACTAGTCTTTGGGGGCTGGAAAGGCATAATAACAAATTATCAGTGCTTCTACCTTTGGCTCATTAAAAAAAAAGGCTGTAAGGCTCTATAGTTTCACAGGCATCAATTTACAATTTACAACTGAGTTTACAGCTTCGTCAATACTACTCTGTAGTTTATGAGGTGCTCTTCAAAACTTTACTAAGGTATTCTTGAACTGATAAAAACGCCCATATTCACAGTGGCGAAGGTACCGTTGCACTAAAATCTCACGCATTTATAAATGCGAGAATTAACCTCATAAAAGCAGGTATGAGGTTACGACGTTTTATTTAAACAAGATCCTCTGTCACTTGTCTCTTTGTGATTGTTTTTCTGTTTTAATGACATGGGTCTAATCCGATACCAGAGTGGGGTAAAACACAAGCTTGCAACAACTTATTTTTGGGGAGAAGGGAGATGATTTGGTGAGCGCGTTTTAAATTTTTTCAAGTCCCTTTTAAAATTCACACAAAATCCTTATCCCTTGACGGTTATTTTTCAAAGAGTGTTTTCATGCTTTAGGCTACTATGCACCATGGTTGGCCCTGATTTGCTCTTTGTATTTTTCCCGGTAAAGGATAGTTTTGAATCTGGTCTGTTTTTGCTAATGTGTTGTTTTCTATTCTAGGGACTTAAACTTCATAATCTTGTCTTTTCCATGTAATTAATCAAATATTGCGATTTCACTATAAATTACTTTTTAAAGGTAAGTTTTCAAAGAGAGTTAAAGAACATGAGATTGGGATGAAAGTAGATATATGATTAATGAAAAGGATGTGAAAAATCGATATTTGTCACTTAAGAGGTTTGTCAGCAGAAAATAGTTGGTTATAATTTACAATTTTATCTAAAATTTACGATTTCATTTCGTTATGGTTGGTTGAACTCTTCATTATAGGCTCGACCAAGCTCATCTGTTACTTGATTAGCTGTGCTGTACCTTATAGCGATGTACAGTAATTTCATTTTGAAAATAATAATAAGAATACAAAACCGAGTAAGCGAAGCTTTCTTGAAGTTAAAGAACCGTAATAGGCCAATGACCAGCACAATTAAAGTCACACAATATTTCAATTTTAAAACGACTGAAATTACAATCAATGAAACAAGTAAAAAGGAGACCCGAAACAAATAGGAAATGCATAAATCTCAAAAGCCATCAAAAGGCCAGACTATCATTTGTGCTTAAGTGGCAACGTTTCTTTTTGTGTGTGATGTGTTATTATTTTTCATTACACCAACTAAACATAGCAATAAAAATAATATACAAAGCTTTTTCATGTTTAACAAATATTATGCTTAAAATATACTCAAGTAATTTTTTTTTATATTTTTTTTTGTTTTGGAAAATTAATTTTAGTTTATTTGGGGAAATAAATCTGCCAACATTTAATTTTTAAGTTTTGTGTTTGCTCATTACAAATAAACATAAGATTCAAATTACCCCCCTTTCTTTGATTGCCCTTCCAAGTCCCTACAGCATCCACTACTCATTGGTGTTAAAAGCAAAGTTGCCGTCATAAGCAGACTCTTTTCAGAGTATAATAAATTACCAGGTTTCCATGCCTTATACCTGACTATTTTAGAAAATGATGGGAATTAAGCTGTTTAATTTTTGTGAACATGGAACTTACAACAGAGTTGAACAAATAATAAAACCTGATAAATGATTGTATAGCGTCCATGATGTCCTGGGATGAAAGTAAATTGATGGTGTTAGCTCCAAGTTTGTGACTCAGGCCGTGTGGGATAGCATTTTTGGAGGTGTATTCTCTATCAGTGGCCTTGTGCAGAAGTGCGGGAGGTGGTTAAGCATGCGGTATAAAGCTTTGAATATGTTTTTGTAAGTACAAAATCCTTCCAGTGTATTTGGCTAACTAACACAGAAACCATAAGCTTTAGTAGCTAGGGCTAACGATGGAAAATCCCTAAAATCTTTCGTAGTCTTTATATACTTCAAAAGTAAGCTTCCACTTTCTTTTCTTGGAGAGTGCAACCCTTGGTCTACGCCACCTGGTTATGCCGCTGCCATTACTACGTTGAAGAAGAATGGCTTAGAAGTCTGTAGAAAAACTTCATGTTCTACTATTTTATAGTATAGAATATCTTCAGAATCTTTTTTTTTTCTACTGAAAAAACTATGATAAGAAAAATCGCAAAGCTCATGTTCAAGTCATTATTTTCAGTAGTTTTATTTTTTGCACCATTTTTTTTTAACTGATATTACTATTTTGGACATAACGGAAAAATATTGTCCACTTCTGCCACACAAAAATTATCTTCCTCTCTGACTTACTCCTATAAATGCTGGACATTCTTTTGTAACTGAAAATTTATAATCACAATTTAAACTTTTGTTTACTTGGCTTTTGTTTAAACTGGGTTTTTCTTGAGTTTGTTTATTGAAATTTCTAAATACGGTAGCATAATCCCTTTAAAAATTTCAAACACCATAAGTACATCGTTGATTTGCAAAAAAATTCTGTTTTTCCTTTTAAAACAGAGGTCTATTTTAGGGTAATATTTGACACTGAGTGAGTTGTTTTGTGTTTAACTCTTGTTTTGCTTTGATGTGTTTTCCGAAAATTCAGAATCCAAACTGAGTCTTACTATAAACTGTTATTAATACTATTCGAAAGCTTTATATAATAATATATTTTCTGCTGGATTTACGACAATAGAAATAAAACAAGCGGAGTACAAAAGAAACATAATCATCTACAAGTACAAAACCTTTACACTACAATACTTAATACTACAGTACAAGACAACATTAATGTTCAATATTTTTTTGTAGAAATGAGAAAAATTCTTTGAAAAAAACTAACAATTTTTATACAAAAATTTACAAATTTGAGAATTTGCAGGAATTGTTGTCCATAGTCCATTGCATAGTTTCAAGTTTGTTTTTTTTCATCTCGATTTGGCTTCAGCAGTTTCAAATCTTAAGATGATGAAGACCTAGCAAAGTCAAATTTATTCTATTTGATTATATAAAAACCAAATGCTTGAGATGTACCTTCACTGTTAAAACATGTGGAGCTCAATTCCTGGGGGTCAGGTTCAAGTTTACATGGTCCTGAAAAAGTGCAAAAAGTATCCACAGGAACATCTTCCCTTTTAGGAGACAAAAGGTGGTCTGGAAAGTCAAAAAGCTCCTCATGGTCATTTGGCAAAGCCTCCTGAACTTCTGAAAGAAAGTCAATAAATAACAGCTCAACTTCAAACACATTCAACAGAAAAGCTTACAAAACGAGCCCAGCTGCTTCCCCCTTTTCAACACATAAATCAAATGGGACAATCAAATGGAACTGAAATAACTTGGAAACGTGCTCTTTTTCATTTACCCTGGCCTGAAAATTCAGTATTCTGAATTATTAATTAAATGCATTTTAGTTTTACTGATGCAACAGAGACTGAAACTGAGTTTGGATTTGTGAAAAATACCCAGATATCCAAAGGCACCCGGATATCCTTCCCTCACATTTTATCTTCAAGCGACCTCCAATTGTTGTTGCAGGATCAGTCCCAGAACTGACAGAAATAAACGCAAAACATATGTGGCAAGCCATAATTTTCTCCTATTCATTATCAACAAGTAAATTGAAGAAACGGGATTCTTCTGCTTGTTAAGAAAATAATGTAAATGCTACAATGTAGCCACATTGTGCTGTAATACCAGATGGGAGTCTACCACTTCTTATATCATTAATTTTACAAGGTTTTAGACAATTTCTGTAATTTGTGTGTTTGGTGGTGTTTATTTGAATTTAATATCTTCCTCCAAGAGTAGGGGTAACTGATAAGAGTGGAAACTCGCGCTAGTGAAAAAAAAGTCAGTTTTTTTCTCAAAAAAAAATCTCAAAAAAGTCATATCTTTCAGTTTTTTTATGCAAATTTTCTAATTATTTAGAGACTCTTTTGATGTTTTCACCTGCCACAGCGCTGTGTTTGGCGTAAGTACTTTTCAATTCCCACCTTTCCATGTTAAATTACGAAAGATCCTACTCATATCACTAACCCATACTGTTTGATTGAACAGAGGAAGGTTGAAGACCTTCCTCTTGAAAATTGAGTTCATCAATATAAAATTTGTGTGCATGTCCTTGGGCAATATCTTTTCACAGAACTAGGTTATCTTTCATTTTTTCCCAAAGAATAAATAAAATCAGATAAATTCGTAATTAATTTTATTAGAAATTTCATATACGAAATATTAAAAGTTTGAACCATGTCATTTCGTAATAAATAGAGTGTGGTGCCACAGACTTGATTTTGAATACTTAGATACGTTTGAAAGCCGGTGAAAAATAGCTATATTGCATCGATAAGAAGCTGGCATTCTCAATTGGAAATCTCCCGAGAAAAAAGGAATAAAACAAGAGCTAAGAGCTCATATGGCACTTGTGACGAGGTCGGAAGTACCAAGAGCTCATATGGCATGAGCTCTAGCAAAATTATAAGAAACAATAGATTAATTAAAAAAAAAAAAATCAGAGGCTTAATGCCGGTTGGGATTTAAAATAAGAGCTCTGAGACACAAGGTCCTTTTAAACATCAAAATTCATTAAGATCTGATCACTCACTCGCTAGTTAAAAATACCTAATTTTTCTAATTTATCCTGTCCCTTCAGCCCCCCCCCAGATGTTCGAATCCGGGAAAACAACTTTATCAAGTCAATTTGTGCAGGTCCCTGACACACCTACCAATTTTCATCGTCCTAGCACGTCCAGAAGCACCGAACTTGCCAAAGCACTGGACCCTCCTAACTCCCCCAAAGAGAATGGATCCAGTCCAGTTTCGTCAATCAAGTATCTACGACATTTGCTTATTCTACCCACCAGTTATTCCACCTCCAAGTTTCATCCCGATCTCTCCACTCTAAGCAATTTCTAAGATTTCTGGTTTCCCCCTCCAACTTTCCCCCAATGTCACCAGAACTCGCCGGGGTTTAAAATAAGAGCTCTGATGCATGAGTTCCTTCTAAATATCAAATTCAAAATTACCTCACGATCGGTCACCCGCTCTTAAGTTAAAAATACCTAATTTTTTATAATTTTTCCGATTAACACCCCCTACAACTCCCCCAAAGAGAGTGGATCCGTTTCGGTTATGTCAATCACGTATCTAGGACTTGTGCTTATTCTTCCCACTAAGTTTCATCCTGATCTCTCCACTCTAAGCGTTTTCCAAGATATGCGGTCCCCCCCCCCTCCCAAAAAAAAATTCCCCCAATGACACTGAATCCGATCAGAATCTAAAACATGAGATCTGAGTTACGAGGTTTTTCTAAATATGAAATTCAAGATCTGATCACTCCTTCGTAAGTAAAAAATACCTCATTTTTTCTAATTTTTCATAATTAGCCCTCCCACCAACTCCTCAAAAGAGAGTGAATCCGTTCATTTGAGCGTGAATCCCAGCTCAAATAGAACGAGGGGGAGTGGGTTTTAAGTGCTGAAAAAAGTCAAGCTTTTTGTTTAATTTATTATAACTTGCGAATGGAGCAACGGATCCAAATGAAAGCTAGACCAAAGATTATTAGGATCAGGGCTCATATTAAGCTCTGATATCACAAACCCTATCTCAAATAGGGTGAGGGGGAGAGGGTTTCAAGTTTTAAGAAAGTCGAGTTTTCCTTCAATTTAGGAGGGTTTATAACTACTTCCATCCATGGTTTGCCCAAAGCCAGGAAATAACCCTTTTCAAAAATAAGCCTTACTGAAGCCAACCTTCAACCAAATATTCCATCCCCAGAGACAAAAATTACCTTGTATAGCACTTGGTATTTGCCAAGTGACATATAGTGATCGCAAATTCTGTTGGTCTGTCGGTCCCAGTTTCGCTAGTTTAGGCACTTCCAGATAAGCTAGGACGATGAAACTTGGCAGGCGTATCAGGGACCAGACCAGTTAAATTATATGTAGTTGTTTCCCAGATTCGACCATCTGGGGGGAGTGGGGGGACGGCTAATTAAGAAAAATTAGAAAAAATGAAGCTATTTTTAACTTACGAACGGGTGATCGGATCTTAATTAAATTTAATGTTTAGAAGAATATCATGTCTCAGAGCTCTTATCTTAAATACCGTCTGGATCAGGTGACATTGAGGGGAGTTGGAGAGGGAAACCTAAAATTTTGGGAAATGCTTAGAATAGAGGGATCGGGATGAAACTTAGTGGGAAAAATAAGCACAAGTCCTAGATACGTAATTGACATAACCAAAACGGATTCACTCTCTTTTGAGGAGTTGGTGGGAGGGCTAATTCTGAAAAATTAGAAAAAATGAGGTATTTTTAACTTACGAAGGAGTGATCAGATCTTGAATTTCATATTTAGAAAAATCTCGTAACTCAGATCTCATGTTTTAGATTCTGATCGGATTCAGTGTCATTGGGGGGATTTTTTTTTGGGAGGGGGGGGGACCGCATATCTTGGAAAACGCTTAGAGTGGAGAGATCAGGATGAAACTTAGTGGGAAGAATAAGCACAAGTCCTAGATACGTGATTGACATAACCGAAACGGATCCACTCTCTTTGGGGGAGTTGTAGGGGGTGTTAATCGGAAAAATTATAAAAAATTAGGTATTTTTAACTTAAGAGCGGGTGACCGATCGTGAGGTAATTTTGAATTTGATATTTAGAAGGAACTCATGCATCAGAGCTCTTATTTTAAACCCCGGCGAGTTCTGGTGACATTTGGGGAAAGTTGGAGGGGGAAACCAGAAATCTTAGAAATTGCTTAGAGTGGAGAGATCGGGATGAAACTTGGAGGTGGAATAACTGGTGGGTAGAATAAGCAAATGTCGTAGATACTTGATTGACGAAACTGGACTGGATCCATTCTCTTTGGGGGAGTTAGGAGGGTCCAGTGCTTTGGCAAGTTCGGTGCTTCTGGACGTGCTAGGACGATGAAAATTGGTAGGTGTGTCAGGGACCTGCACAAATTGACTTGATAAAGTTGTTTTCCCGGATTCGAACATCTGGGGGGGGGGCTGAAGGGACAGGATAAATTAGAGAAATTAGGTATTTTTAACTAGCGAGTGAGTGATCAGATCTTAATGAATTTTGATGTTTAAAAGGACCTTGTGTCTCAGAGCTCTTATTTTAAATCCCAACTGGCATTAAGCCTC
Organism: Artemia franciscana; assembly: GCF_032884065.1. Classification (NCBI taxonomy): domain Eukaryota; kingdom Metazoa; phylum Arthropoda; class Branchiopoda; order Anostraca; family Artemiidae; genus Artemia; species Artemia franciscana. The sequence continues at coordinate 6,322,917 of NC_088878.1, read as the reverse complement.
TGATTTTTTTTTTTTTAATTAATCTATTGTTTCTTATAATTTTGCTAGAGCTCATGCCATATGAGCTCTTGGTACTTCCGACCTCGTCACAAGTGCCATATGAGCTCTTAGCTCTTGTTTTATTCCTTTTTTCTCGGGAGATTTCCAATTGAAAATGCCAGCTTCTTATCGATGCAATATAGCTATTTTTCACCGGCTTTCAAACGTATCTAAGTATTCAAAATCAAGTCTGTGGCACCACACTCTATTTATTACGAAATGACATGGTTCAAACTTTTAATATTTCGTATATGAAATTTCTAATAAAATTAATTACGAATTTATCTGATTTTATTTATTCTTTGGGAAAAAAATGAAAGATAACCTAGTTCTGTGAAAAGATATTGCCCAAGGACATGCACACAAATTTTATATTGATGAACTCAATTTTCAAGAGGAAGGTCTTCAACCTTCCTCTGTTCAATCAAACAGTATGGGTTAGTGATATGAGTAGGATCTTTCGTAATTTAACATGGAAAGGTGGGAATTGAAAAGTACTTACGCCAAACACAACGCTGTGGCAGGTGAAAACATCAAAAGAGTCTCTAAATAATTAGAAAATTTGCATAAAAAAACTGAAAGATATGACTTTTTTGAGATTTTTTTTTGAGAAAAAAACTGACTTTTTTTCACTAGCGCGAGTTTCCACTCTTATCAGTTACCCCTACTCTTGGAGGAAGATATTAAATTCAAATAAACACCACCAAACACACAAATTACAGAAATTGTCTAAAACCTTGTAAAATTAATGATATAAGAAGTGGTAGACTCCCATCTGGTATTACAGCACAATGTGGCTACATTGTAGCATTTACATTATTTTCTTAACAAGCAGAAGAATCCCGTTTCTTCAATTTACTTGTTGATAATGAATAGCTATCTGCTGTAAAACAATGTGTCTGAACTAAGATTTATCCTTACTACAAGAAAAAGAACCCCCAGGAAAATCACCAAATTTTTAAGATAAATAAAAAAAAAAAAAAAATAAGAAGGAAAATTGAAAAAAAAACATATACATAAAATAAGAGGCAAATTGAGAACCAAAAAATTCAGGTGAAAACTAACCCAAAGTCATCTATCCATCAACTGTTCGTCACTTCAAAGAAAAACAAGCAAAATCAGGATGACTATGGGGCAAAGACAGTTTTCTTTTTTGTGTAAAAAGAACTTTTTTGCAAGTTAAAATGGATTTTTTCAAAATTAAAAAGAAAACAGTTAAAAAAGGAACAAATTAAAAATGATTTTGCTTGTTTTTCGTACTATATGAAGTGACGAAATGGTTCTTCTTTTACCTTGTATTATTATTATTTAAGAATTAACGACGCTTCTTGTCTACTAAGGTCCCTGTGTCGGCCCTGCAGTGCATTCCTGCAGCGTGATTCGATCTCTGGGTCCCGTATTACCAAGCTAAGGTCAAATCCACTGCGCCACCACGGGACCTTTTATCTTGTATTCTATTCATATGCTGTTTTTTTTAAATTTAGTTTAATTTTTTTTCGTTGAAAAATATTTCCGGACGTAGAGTCAAAATATTTGAACCTTTTTTATTACAAAAAATAAATAAAAAAAATTCTGCTTTGGTCACTTTCCGTACTGCTGGTGCGTCTTTAATGGCTAAAACAGTACTTGTGTATTATCCTTAACACACTCAAGAAGTGAAGTTAGGTTATCAATAATGAAATATACCAAAATAAGATGAAAATATAGTAATTTAGTAACATAGCTATGGAAACTACAACAAAGAATTATAGAAAGCAGGCTGCCTAGAACACATTATATTAAATACCTAACCTAAACCAACCACCTCTATATAATAAATATTTAATTAAAATATTCCTGCAGCGTAGTTTATTTGACGAAAGAATAAGCTATTTATAACTAAATGGGTGTGAAAAACCGGTTTTGATCAGGTCAAACAAAGCAAACTTCTTGAATGTGTTTGGGCAAATACACGAGTACCACTAAAACTGCAGGTCTGTCATCAAGTCGCCAGAAATCTTGACATAAAAAAAACAAACTGTTTCCTATTTAAAGTATAATTTGTGCTTGAAATTAATTGAATTATTTAGCACTAAGAATTCAGAAAAAGTAAACCATTTAAATAGAATTATTTGAAATTCCATTAGCATGTTCCTCTATAAGCAACAGACTACTGTAAAATTCAGAAACAGATACACCGGTAACAGCACAGTCATAAGCGAGAGCAATTACCTGTTATTCCTTCTGTTAGCCACAGCCATGCTACAAACATGGAGTAAAATATCAGAATCAACATAACCTCACCTGATTGCTGAAGACTTGGTTCATCTATGATTTGATTTCCGTTTTGGTCATCGATTTCGATTTGGTCATCGTTGAGTTGATTGACTTTGATAGGTTTCAAGCAAGGACAGCCTCTCTTCTCTGTGAGATATGCTGAAATCACCAGTAATGGGAACAGCAAACGGTTACTAGCCCTTCCCAAACTTCTACCTACGAAAAAAAACTATTAGACACTGATTCTCTTAAAAAAAAAAAAAAAAAAAAAAACTGGATGTCGTCCGTAGTGAATACTGTGGATTTCGTGAATACTTGAATACATGAAAGTACTTGATACTGGGAGACCACGTACGTAACAAATTTGAACTCTTTTAAATAAGAAAAATAGAAAACATTCCTATTATGACCAATCTCTAATTATGTTCGTTATATGTTCGTTATATGTCGTTATGTTCCAGGTTCTAGGTCCGAGAGGTTCCAGGTTCGAACCTTGGCTTTAGCATTAATACTAAAGAAGAAGAAAAACTAAAAAAGGTAAAAACTACAAAAAAAACTAAAAAGAAATACTAAAAAAACTAAAAAAGATAAAAAATAAAAAAAAGTAAAAAACTAAAAACTAAAAAAGAAAAAAAAACTAAAAAAAACTAAAAAGAAAAAAAAAACTAATAAAAAAAACTAAAAAAAGGAAAAAAACTGAAAAAGAAAGGAGAAAAAGAAAACTAAAAGTCGGGACACAGGGAATATAAATGACGACCGGGACACTCAAAGAGAAATTACAGACTGGGACACTGGGACACAAATAACGACCGGGAGATATAAATGACGACCGGGACACTCAAAGATAAATTACAGACCGGGACACCGGGACACAAATGACGACCGGGACACAAGGAATATAAATGACGACCGGGACACTCAAAGATAAATTACAGACCGGGACACCGGGACACAAATGACGACCGGGACACACGGAATATAAATAACGACCGGGACCCTCAAAGAGAAATTACAGACTGGGAAACTGGGACACAAATGACGACCGGGATACTGGGTATATAAATGACGACCGGGACACAGGGACACAAATACAACGGGGATGCCGGGGACACAGGGGGATATATAAATGACGACGGGGACACAGGGAATTAGCAATCACCATCAACAAAGCTCAAGGGCAATCATTTGAATAATGAGGTATAGATCTGAATACGGATTGTTTTTCCCATGGACAATTTTATGTTGCATGTTCAAGAGTCGGTAAACCTGACAATCTATCTATATCCACAGACAATGGGACATCGAAGAATGTTTTATATTCGCAAGTTTTACGTCGTTAAAAACATATATATATCCATGACGAAAAGAGAAATCTTTTATCTTTTATCTATATTCACAAGTGGGACACAGGGACACAACTACAATGGCGCGTAACGACTTACGCGTGCGGGGGGGGCTTGGGGGGGGGCGAGACGCCCCCCCCCCCAACTAGGTGTTGGGGTGGCGCGACTATTTATTCCACGGGCTTTGTGATTCAGGGGTGATTCTTAAAGATTTGGGACAAAATTCAAGCTTTAGTGTAAAGAACGAGGTATTTATGAGGGGGCGAAGACCCTCATATACGTCATAAAAATACACAAATATAGAAGTTCGTTACGTAAGTCAATTCGTAAGATACGTATGTTTATTACTAACAAAAATGTTCGTAAAAAGAATAAAAAATCTAATTGCATTTTTAGGTAACCGAAAATTGGGGGGCAACTAGGCCTCCTCTACCACCCCTTTTTTTTATCAAAATCGTCCGATCAAAACTGTGTGAAAGTCATTTAGCAAAAAAAATAATAATAATATAATTTCCTTTTAATTTTTCATGTGTGGTGAGCCAAAATCAAAACATGCATTAATTCAAAAACGTTCAGAAATTAGATAAGAAAAACAAGTCTTTTTAGCTGCAAGTAAGGAGCGACATTCAAAATTTAAACGAACAGAAATTATTCCGTTTAAACTTAATCATTTAAACTTAAGCTCTTAGGTTTGTATATTGTCGTGCAAGGCCAAAGGATACATCGCAATTTTCATAATTTAACGGACGACCATACGACTCCCCAGCAGTCAAAATTTTAAAATATTATAAATACTCAATGTTGGCTTTTGGATATTTATATTTCGGTTTTAGCCTCAGTTTTATATTCAATTGGCTCAAAGATGCTTCACTACAAACTAGGGAAAAATAGAAGTTTATTGGGAAACGTTTAATCTATATGCTGTATTTAATTTCAAGAGACTCAAAACTGCGTGTTCAGCCTCATATTCGGCATTTTCCTTCTTTTTATCACAATAAACAGCAACGACAAATTTGAGACGAACAGTCGTTACCCTCTATATGAAGGGGGCTGTTGTTCCTCTGGACGCCTTGCTCCGTACGCTAAAGTTTTCAATTCAATTTATTCAAAAAGAAAAGAAAACACATAACAACAATAATAATAAAGATCCTAGAAGTGAACTTGTTAAGGACCAAAACAACAAAAAATTGAAAATGAAGAAGAGAGAGAAAAAAAAGAAAAGAGAAAACAAGGGTAAATAAAGCAAATTGAATAAAGATTTAGGGAAATATAATATCAAGATTTTAGTACATTGTTATATAGCCTCCGGAAACTTGTGGACAGCTCGACACTGTAGGGTGAATAGCTCGACATTGGAGTTTGATTAATTCTTTCCATAAAGGGCCAATAAACTTAAGCTTGAAAGTTGAACATCCCTCAACTCAAACTTGATATACATTATTGGCAATGGTGTCGAGTGTAATCTTTACTTTATCCGCAAATGTGATTATAGTATTGCCTGGGCATTAGTCGTAATAAACAATATATGTGCAAGGCCGCACAAAGGACTAAATTTGGAAATAAAGAAGAGAGATGTGCCAGAGAAGTATTTTTTTTACGTATTTGGGACGTTTGAATCAGACATTTTGAATTCAATGTTTCACTATTCAAACAATTCAACGTTCACAGTCAAACTTTAACCAAGAGGGTGGCCTTTTCGGGGATGAGGAAGATTCTCTCCTTTAGGGAAAAAATTCTACTCATTTTGGGGTAAATGTTAATCTTTACCTTCACAATAACAGCGTACACCAAAAATATTCCCAGAAATCAAGAAGGATTAAATATCAGTTTCCAAGGGGGAGTATTTACGGGGTGGGAATATTCTTCGCCGGGAGAAATTTTCTCAGGGGGTATTTTCCAGTGGGGTTTCACCTTGGGGATATTTCCTGGGGGTGGGGGGTGAAAAGACTTATTAAATCATTTGAACTTACTTCATCTGGAGAAACAGCAATGAGAATTATAACAAGCCATAAATATGCCAAGAGACTAAGGGTGCTTGTTACCGCAAAAATCTGAATGTCCTTGATTTTTCGAGTTTGTCCTTGAGGAATGGCCATGATGCAGCAACCAACGATGAGCATCAGGTTACATGCAGCAGACCCGACGATCGTGCCGAGTCCAAGTTCACCAGCTGAAATAATTTGGCAAGGGGTTAGTGAATAACTTATTTTGAATATGTGCTTAAAGCAAAATCCAGGAGTAACCGAAGGTTTATTCATAAAAAGTATTGGCAATCAATACCTTTTCGGATTTTTCGATGGCTTAAAATTTTCAGTCAAGAATTTTTTTAAATTACCTTAGAATTCCAACCAATCAGATGGAATTTAATTTTTTTTAATTGTATCAAAATTCAGAGCTTAGTAGAGCAATATTCAATCCAGTCTTCTTCAGAGGGACCAAACAGTGTATCAGTCGGGTATCAAAAGGTCATATCTCCACAATATAAATTTTCAGAAGAGCCAAAAAAATCCTTATAACTCCCCCCCCCCCCAATAACCGTAAAACAAAAAAGAATTGTTATGTATTGATTTAACATATCAATTAGTATCTTTTTTTACGGTTATCGGAGGGTAAATGAAAAAGTTGTGAGATTTTTTGCTCTTCTGAAAATTAATAATTATGAAGATACGATCTTTTGATACCCGAATTACTAGAGGGAAGTAGCTGGACTTGACACGTAATTTACTGCGCGTAATTTTCCAATTTTCACTTGGACCAATTCTAAGCGAGTTTTGTATTCTGAACCCCTTATTTCGAATAAACCATTCAGGGTTCAAGAAGTCAGAGTCTTTTGTCTCAACGGAAATAAGAAATAACGTGATAACACTGACAAAAAAGTCACACACGTAAATTAATGAATCCCGCTTTTTACCACGGAGCTACAGAGAAGGTATCTTTTCACTCTGGTTGCACCAGATTGCACTCCCAGTAAAACAGCTGATCTAAAAACGACTGTTTTACAGAACAGTGCACATTAGCTGCAATTACATTTTTAAAATGAACCACTACATTCGGGGATCCTGTCATCGGTCTCCAGGGCTAAACCTTTAGTGAGGATCGAATAATTAATGCAACGACGAATTTATACTAATAGTTATTGCAGTAAAATATCAATATGGTCGTTGCCGAAAATAGAAATGAAGACCACACTGCCGTTCCATCATAAGCTCAAATAATAAGTAGAACAACTGGGAGTTTCCTCTGAAGACAATGGAACTTTAAACCTAAATGAATATTTCAACCCTATGCCCAAGGGCTGTCCTCAACAAAATCTATCTATATATATAAAAATAAGTTGTCTGTGGATGTGTCTGTCTGTCGGGTGACGTCATGTTTGTGTGTTGACTGACATCATGAAGTTAGTTGTCGTCATTTTTGTTATGACGGTGACGTCATTAAAGATATTTAAGACATGCGTTCACGTAGAAATCTATTAATGTTTAACTTTAAAATGACTGATGAACTTACAATGGCAACAGCCGAGGAAGATGCTCAAAGAGTCTATGCCAAAAAACTTGCTGCTGATACAGAAAGTAAGACAAGAAAGCGTGCCGAGGAATCAAAAGAACAGCAAGGAAACAGGCTAGAGGCTGATAGAGAAAGAAAGAACAGAAAGCGTGCCGAGGAACTACCAGAGCAACGCGAAACCAGACTTGCTGCTAAAAGAGAAAGTGAAAAAAGAAGGCATGCCGAGGAATCACAAGAACAGCAAGAAATCAGGCTTGCTGCTGATAGAGAAAGTAAGAAAAGAAAGCGTGCCGAGGAATCAGAGCAACCTGAAGGTTATCGCCTGGCATTCAGGTACAGCCCAGTCGATGATTATAGCTTGAGTAGATGTGTTCAAATCGGGACTATGTCTAAAATTTGTCCCTATTGCAAGGCCTTGAAATTCAATGGTGAAACAATGGGAATGTGTTGCGCCTCAGGAAAAGTTAAACTTCCTCTATTGGCTGCACCACCAGAGCCATTGAAGACTTTCCTTACTGGAACTACGTCAGAATCTAAGTGTTTTTTGTCAAAAAGCAGAAAATATAACTCATGTTTCCAAATGACGTCGTTTGGAGCCCAAATCGAAAATCCAGATCAATTTATGTCTACTTTCAAAGTAAAAGGGCAAATTTATCATAAAGCAGGGTCCCTTCTACCATTCTCAGGCGAGAATCATAAATTTTTACAATTGTACTTCATCAGTGATAGAAATTCTGAATTGAATGCACGTTGCGAAATTTCTCCCAAAGTTGAAAGGAGAATCGTTTCCCAATTGCAACATCTTTTCCACGAAAATAATAATTTAGTGCGTCTGTTCAAAACAGCCATCGATTTGATGCCTACTGATGCGCATAAAATTGTTATTTCCGCTGACAAAACGCCTCCTGGCCAACATGTGCGTAGATACAAAGCTCCAACTATCGACGAAGTGGCAATCGTTATGGTCGGTGATCAGTTTTTACCTCGAGATATTATTCTTCATAAGCGAAACGCTCAGTTGTTAAGAATTGCTGAAACTCATCGATGCTACGATGCCCTACAATATCCTATCATTTTTTGGGATGGAGCCGACGGCTATCACTTTAATATTAAATTGATAAATCCAGCCACTAACAAAGAAATGAATAAGAAATGCAGCACAATGCATTATTATTCCTATAGACTAATGATTCGGCAGGATGAAGAAAATTATATTTTAAAATGCCGTGAATTGTTTCACCAATACGTCGCTGATATGTATGCTAAAATTGAATCAGAACATTTGCTATATATCCGCCTGAATCAGACCAAGCTCCGCTCTGAACAATACATTCATTTGCGAGAAGCAGTTGTAAATGACGGTAATACCACAAACGTGGGAAGATTAACAATTTTACCTTCGTCATACGCTGGCAGTCCCCGTCATATGCATGAATATGCTCAAGATGCTATTGCGTATGTTCGTCTCTATGGTCGTCCAGATTTATCTATTACATTTACATGTAATCAAGCTTGGGACGAGATACAGCAGCTTTTACTTCAAGGACAATCGGCGGTTCATAGACATGATATTACGGCCCGTGTCTTCTGGCAAAAGTTGAAATCACTGATAAACTACATAGTAAAACTTGAAGTGTTTGGGTCAGTGCGATGCTGGATGTACTCAGTGGATTGGGAAAAACGAGGTTTGCCACACGCACATATACTAATCTGGCTACATAAAAAAATTACTTCGAACGAAATTGATGATGTGATTTCCGCTGAAATACCTGATGAAAATGTCGATAAGGGGTTACATGATATTATTGTAAAAAATATGATACATGGACCTTGCGGTGCACTGAACGAAAATTCACCATGCATGGCCAAAGGAAGGTGCACAAAGCAATATCCTCGACTTTTAGTATCCAACACAATTACTGGCAATGATGGTTACCCACAATATAGAAGAAGATCTACTGAAGATGGCGGTAAAACAGCAATAATAAAGAAGAGTAACGGTACCACCATCAAAGTAGATAACACGTGGGTTGTTCCATATTCCCCGTTATTATCAAAAATATTAAATGCACACATAAACGTTGAATACTGTAACTCCGTAAAGGTAATCAAATACATATGTAAATACGTCAACAAAGGCAGTGACATGGCAGTTTTTGGCTTGCAGCCCGAAATCAAAGATATCGACGAAATCGTACAAGATCAGGCTGGAAGATACATAAGCAGTAATGAAGCTGTTTGGCGAATTCTTTCATTTCCGATACATGAACGTAGTCCAGCTGTTGTTCACTTAGCGGTACATTTACAGAATGGTCAACGTGTTTATTTCTCGGAAACCAACGTGCAACAAAGAGCCCTGAATCCACCGGATACAAAGTTAACCGCTTTCTTTTCGCTTTGCAAAAATGGTTCTTTTGCAAAAAAACTGCTGTATACTGAAGTGCCTTCGTATTACACGTGGCTTTGGACAGCTGTATGTAAACATCTACGTATTGTAAACATCCCATGATGTTTCCGATGGCGTTGTCAGCAGTATGGCTTTGGACAGCTACCACCCTCCTGGCAAATAAATCGGGTAGGGATGTACCCAAAGCAACAAATACTATTGCTAGAAAGAAAAATAATTTTCAACAGGGGTACTTCTATCCCGGTTTCTAGGGCTATAATAGCTAGGACACGTTCTGCGGTGAAGGACGACAGATTCCAACAACAGACAGGGATGGAATATCAGGAGGAAGATTTGGGATGTACCCAAAGCAACACATACTATTGCTAGAAAGAAAATAATTTTCAACTGGGGTACTTCTATCCCGGTTTCTAGGGCTATAATAGCTAGGACACGCTCTGCGGTGAAGGACGACAGATTCCAACAACAGACAGGGATGGAATATCAAGAGGAAGATTAATACAGCTGAAGTTTTGATAACTAGTGATGTCAAGGCTGACGGCAAAATATTATAAAACTGCAAAAAAAAAGAATTACTGATTTCCTGAAAAATTTTATTACTTTCCAGTTTTTGCGAAACGTCTGTAAAATATATTGATACAAAATTTATACCAGCGACTAAATGGGCAGAGATTTATTTAACTCGATTTAGTCTTCTCTGACACCATATAGATTCGACTTTTGATGCTAGTTTTGTGAGTTCAGTGAATTACCATAGTGCTCGATAAGGAACAAATACTATGGCTAGAAAGAAAAAAAAATTTTCAACTGGGGTACTTCTATCCCGGTTTCTAGGGCTATAATAGCTAGGACACGTTCTGCGGGTGAAAGACGACAGATTCGCAAAGATTGTCCTTCTGTGCCAGCCACCTAGGGCCGATGTAAATTAGGTCACCCCCAAATGGGATGGGAAGATGCCGTAAGGGAAATGGGAACTTCTTGGGAGGGTGTAAAGAGGGACGCTATAAATAAATTGGGATGGATGAGAAGTGCATAGACCTAAGGTGGCTTACTGCTGCAGTGAATTATTAGCAGTAGTAGGAGTAGTAATAGTACTTCCATGCTTTTCAAGGAAAGTTATTCCTAACAACAGACAGGGATGGAATATCAGGAGGAAGATTAATACAGCTGAAGTTTTGATAACTAGTGATGTCTAGGCTGACGGCAAAATATTATAAAACTGCAAAAAAAAAAGAATTACTGATTTCCTGACAAATTTAATTGCTTTCCAGTTTTTGCAAAACATCTGTAAAATATATTGATAAAAAATTTATATCAGCGACTAAAATGGGCGGAGATTTATTTAACTCGATTTAGTCTTCTCTGACACCATATAGATTCGACTTTTGATGCTAGTTTTGTGAGTTCGGTGAATTACCATAGTGCTCGTTTGATTCGAAATAGGAAATAAAAAGACAACTTTGATTATCTGAGACCACAATTATCTCTAAACTTAATTTATTTAGGTTAATCAGACTGAAAATTCTCAGTTGGCAAATAAGCTTTTATCAGTGTTTCAACTATAATTAAAAATTGGTAAATTAAATTATAATTAGGAATTTCGCATGGTTTGGAAACATTTGCAATTTTGTTTTCCAACACTGGTTGGAAGGACAAGGCAAAGCGACAAAACATTTGGAAAACCGCTTCAAAATGCTTTAAAGTCTGAAAGTCTGACTGCATGTATTAGAATATAAACTTAAGATGATGTGACTGAATAACAAAATATAGCAGAATGTACGTCTGTATTTATTAAAATATGGTCATACTAGCGGACGAACATAAGAATGTATTAAAGCGTGATGTCTAAGAACGAGCAGCTTCCTTAACGCTGAATATTTAAAAAAATGGTAGTTTTATTTTATTCTTTTTTTATGATATTCTTTCCAATCATCTATTTGTCCTTGCTTTTCTATTCATGTTCCTTCTGAAAATCTCAAAAGACCAAAATTCTTGAAAATGTCAACTTCATTTTGGAACTTAACTGAACCATCAAATAAATTTTAGTTGGGTTTTCATCAGTATTTTAATTATAAATAATACTTTGTTGAGGATATGAATAATCAATATTAATAACCAGCAGAAACAACCAACATCAAATATCCCCCACCTCATCCGCACGACCTTCCATGTTGTAACGTCATAAAAATCCCATTCTTGGACATACATCAAAAAAATTTGAATTTTTTCTTTCCAGAATTTCTGAAATTCTAGAATTCCTCCCAAAATCCTCCTCCAATACCTAAAACATTCAAAATTAATTATATATCTATTACATTATCAATAGTGAGTCAAATAGATAGATACTAATAGATTTTTACAGCGATTTTCCACAGTCCTCCATGTTGATTCTCCAGGACACGCAAATCGCTTTTTCCATGGTCTTCTGGTGGAGTTCTCCAAAGACGATGGAAGTGATCCTCTTTCATCAGACCGTGCAACAGAATCCAGATAACGAAAAATGGCGGAAAATTCAAATTTAAAAGAAAACATGACAATAATTACACTACAGAGTGTTAAAAAGTGTACCTTCTTAGGTACATCTGAAAAAGATTCTTGATTGACATATGATTGTATAATTTTCTGAAGATAATTTTTTAATCTCAAGCTCAAACGGATGAAGAGAAAAGTTTTCCGCGGTTTTCTTTATTTTCTAAGTCTTCGGCAGTATCAACACCAAATTATGGTTATCCTTCTTGGTCATCGAATCATCTGGGAGATTGGAATCGGGAAAATCGCAGAAAACCACTATTATTGAACGAAAAGCCTCTTTGGGCCATGGTAAAAAAAATAAACACAAAATCATAACACACAAAACAATAACTACACATAGTACATAAAAATAATAAAACAACATAAAAATATTCAAAAACAAATACAACAGGGCCCATAATACCATAAAACTAACTCACATAATTACACATAATGTCGCACTCATAATAAATAAATAGATATTTAATGTTTTAAAGCCACATGGGCCATGGCTACAAAAAAGAAAACAATAAACAAAAAAAACAAATCACATACATTCAACAACACTTCCATAACTCAACCCCCCACCTCCCAAGGAGTGAGTGCCCCTCCCGGGGGCAATATACAGAGAACTACAGATTATTACTGTGTTTATAAAATTAGGTTTGCATCACGAAAGTAACGTGAAGTGGTACAACACATTGGTAGGCTCTATCAAATGAAGTTTTGCATGAATCAAATATACAAAAAACAACAAATTACTAGTTTATAAGTAAAACTAGATTTGTGTTGCAAGAGCACCGTGAAGTGCCACAGGAAATTCCAATTGGCTTTGTCAAACACAGTGCTGTATCAGCAACACATCGCATCAACAACGATCAAAGACCATAGTTACCGATCCTTCAAACTTTAAAAGTGACATGTCTCAGGAATTATTTTACTCAAGAAAAAGAAAAAAAAAATAACAATATTCCTCAAAAGGGTCTAAAAATGCGCTCTACTTTTAAAACTTTTTCTATACTTTCTGACACCCAATCAATGCTTTTAATTTTAAAATGCAACTTGCTGTCCCAGAAGAGGAGTAAGCTTTACAATTTTTACTTTTAAGTCACTCTTAATAATTGATTAAAAATATTCAAACAGTGAAAACACCCAAACATTGAAATTTTAAATTTTGCTAGCACCTGGGCTGTAAATTTCAATAGTATAGAATTGCCTGTTTAACTCCACCCCGTTAGGCGTAGATATCCCCCGAAAAAATAATTATTTATAATTAACCCTTTTAACAGATGAAAAACACCCAAAAATGAAATTTTACAGCTTGCTAATACCCGCACCGTAAAATTCAATTATATCAAATTCTTTGTCTATGTCCACCTCCTTGGACTTAGATACCCTTGTACCAAATTTCAAGTGAACCCCGAATCTTCAGTGTAAAAGGTAGGTGGGGCTCAGAAGTGAAAAAGTTTACTCAAACCATGAGTTTAAAGCAAATTAGCGGTCGTAGAAAAGATACGATGGGAAATCAAATTTAATCTAACATAGGTACATGCACGACATAATTTCAAACCAATCAATAGAAAAAAAAAGATCTGACTGTCTCTGTGTAAAAACAGGCACGGTTATTGGCAAGGCCTATGTCTCATTATAGCTCTCCAATCATTTCGAATGAAAATGATCATGTTATTTGGGTTCAAAAAAGGGGTAACATAACTATCTCCTTCCCTCAGAAAGTTGGCCGTGTTATCTTAGATGAGCCATAGGTCTGTTCTGTCCACTTAAGAATATATATTTAAAATCCTTCTGTGACTCAACTTAAAACGAAGGACATAATATCTTCCTTCTGAAAAAATGGCAGAATGAGGGGGTGTTGGAGTGTCTACTTCCCTGCATCTTGCCTCTAATCATTGTACCATTTTGGCTTTAAAAACATAAACACCCGCAAACTGCAAATCAGACGGAAGGGTGGATTGGACATTTTTGGAGGGGCGTGACCTAACTGTTCCTCCAGTCATTCACATTAAAAATCATTCCCTGTTTGTGTCTCAAATGAGATGTAACATGCTTGATTGTTTCCAAAAAGTCAGCGGTGGGAGGAGTGGCAATAGATTGGAAGCCCCCTAGCCCACTTTGGTTCTCAATTGTGAAAACTGAAAATCTGTTTGTAATTCTGATTCAAACAAGGTGCAATATGTCAATTTCTCTGGCAATACGTAGTCAATGGAATGAATATGGAAATTGGAAAGGACAAGATTTTATGTCTCCGAAAGTATGGACCACAGAACCCTTGCATGATACCACTTCAACAAGGTACAAAATGTCTTTCTTTAAGCAAAGAAAAAAGATAATTCGGAAAGGGCAGAGGAGAGACCATAATACATTTAGTTTCTGCTTCCTAATAAAACAGTTAGAAAACCCTTGCATGTTTTTGGTCCTATAAGGTACAGAATAGGGTGGAGCTTATTTTAAAAATTTTGGAAATATTATTTTTTACCCCCCTAAGTTGTTCCATATCACATGAAAACATTGTAGAAAAAGTTTGAGCCATTTATAATAATGTTTAGGGGTAGCTCAAGTACCTCAAAGATTAAGAAAAAAGAAAAAAAAAGAAGGATTTCGATCAACTTGTATTTTGCTTTAAAAAAATATAAACAAAATTGTTTAGTTCCTATTTATGGTTGACCTGACAGAGTCTGCTTCCTGCTGTCGGGATAAACTCTGCGGTGTTCATTGACAACTTGCAGCAGAAATTGCAGCTGCGACTCATCTTGGGTTATAAAACCGCTGTACTCTTGAATGAGTGCCACTCCTCGCTCAGCGTGGTCATTGACGACTTTGAGTGACCTCACAGTTTCTGACGCTAGCTTGTAGTCGTATCTATCTTCCCACAAGTCTGGATCAACAGTGAGAAATCCATCAGGAAGATCCATCATTTGAAAAAGTTTTGCTGACTTTGCTGTAACAAAATGTTCCAGGTTTTTATTCTTGGCTGAATCAAGATCAATGGTGATACGCTTGGTATGTTCCTGTTCCTGGTCGTCTTCACTCTGCATGGCACTCACCATCAGTCTCTTCGTCGACGAACTGACGCGACTGTCGAAGAAAGCCAACGAGTTCGGGTGACAAATACCACAAGTGATCGGAAAACTTGTTTGATGTGGCCTTTGAGATTGCCAAATGGATGGACGAGTACTCGAGCAGCGACTTCAGCAGTAGTAGGTCACTGTACGGAGCACCTGAGGCTAAAGGTGCAGAGATCCAGGCTTTCAGGTACACACGTACTGCAAACACACACACGTCATGCAAACCTCTTTCTTCTGTGAGAGTCAGTCTAAACTGAGCCTTGAACATCCAGATCTTTAAACTGTATATCACTATGCTCATCCATCTGGCATGGTGCATCGCTCCGGGTGACATGAATCGTACTCCTCTCGCAGGAGTAGCACCAAGAAAGATGAGCACAAGTTCCAGGAATTCCTTGTAATCATCCCTCGGCTGGCTCTGTTCAAGGTGCTTGTTAGCAAAATCGATGGTACTTTGTTTGATGTCATCCACTAGACGCGCCACATCATCAGCTGCAATTCCTGTTTCATATTTATCTGTATCTATGAATCTCCAATAGTCCTGGAAGCGTTTGAAGAGTGGAACCTCAGGAGAAGATGTCGATCCCATGCACACTCGAAACGCAGCACCAATGACGAGCTCCATAATATGATGTCTACAAGCCAGTGACAAGAGTTCCTTACCTAGCTTCTGCTCCAACAGAACACAAGCACCAGAGATCCTGCCAGTGTTTGAGCTTGTAGTATCGAAACACATGGCTCGGATGTTGCCGGGTATGCCCCAGTCTTCAATAGCTCCGAAGACAGCAGAAGCCTGAGCCTCGCCTGTTCCGGATGGAAGCTTGGCTACTGTGAGTAGCTGTAAAACTTCTTTTCCGGAAACCAAAACAGGCAGCCGATCAACCTTCTCTTTTCCAATGAGGTCGGGGATCAGTTTGCCGTCCCAGTGGACAACGAGGGGAACATCACTCTGAAACTTGGCTCTGATGCTTGCAGAACTGTGAATTCGATGTTTTGCTCTGAGTCGGCGAACTGAATCTCTATTTAGAGCTAATTGGTCAATAGTCATTCCTAAGCTTTTGGCAGTTTCTGCTATGACAAAAACAGCCTTGCGGTCTGATACTTTAGTACGATCAAGAGCTGCTGCTAGTTCAGGTGTAACTACAGCTTTTCGGCCCCTCTTTCTTTTTCGAGTTCTGCTTCCTCCAACAGCCCCCTCACTGTCAACGTCTTCTGCTGCGCTGATCTCTGAACCAGATGTGGTAAGTTCGGCTGTGGAAGCCTCTATCTGTTGTATGTTCTCTGTTTGCTGTCGTCTTTTAAGTGTTTGCTGCTCTCTCTCAGACACCCTTTTCTCCTTGCAAGCTAGTGTTTCATCTACGCCAACCATTGACCCCCGTCTCCCTTTTTCTCGCTGGGCTAACAAGAAATCTTTGTCTTCTTGTATTGACATCGTGTTCAGGGCATCGGCGTGAGCGATGTCAAAAAGATCCTCGAGCCTAGATACGAAGGCCGCCTCTCTCGCCTGTTGAGTTGATGACTTTCGTGCGTTGTTCTTCTTGAGAAGACGCCATTCTTCAAATGCCTGCTCAAGCTTGGTTTGACAGTTTTGATGATCTCTCATTGGAATTCGAGCTTTCCGCCAAAACTTTGCTAGTTCGGTTACAGCAGCAGCCGACGAGTGCCTAATGGTCTCATTCAGTTCAAGGTGGAGATGAAGGAAGAACCCAAGAGCCATTCGCAATGAAAGCAGCTTGCTACCTCTTAATTCAGACACAGAGCTAGCAATGAGATATAACTCCGTTCGAGATCTAGTTGCATTTGCTAACATTTTCAGTCTCAATTGGGTCTGAAATAAACAGAAAACAGAATTTATAATCATGAACTTAGGTAGGGTGAATTTTTTTTTGAAAAAAGAGCAAAAATTGTTCAACTCATTGCTTCTCCAACAAAAGAATAGGCTCAGTTACATTCAAATTCGTCAATCAACGCTCAGTAGTCATTAACGTTATAGAAATCTACTGTCTTATAAATAAATAAATAAATATATTCGCAAATTTGATGGCAGGCCGTTAAGCCTCTACAAAACAAAAATCTTAATTTGCATTTCTTCTAAATTTGCATAAGGAGAAAATGTCACTTGAATAATATTCATCAACTTCCTTCTTGAATGTCCGTAGGTTTGTGGAGCAGATTACTCTTTCTGGTAAGTTGTTCCAATGCTGAACAACTCGGTTGCCGAAAGTCCATCGGCCCATGTCCTTGTAAAAACGTTCCATACTCACTTTGTACTGATGTCCTCGGAGATGATTTTTATTGAACTGCACGATTCTCTGGGCTGGTACGTTATCATAGGCTCCATTGCAGAGCTTGTACATTTCAATAAGATCACCACGATGGAATCTATATGCGAGGGTTGGGATTTCAAGCTTTCTAAGCCGCTCTTCGTAGGGAAGGAAGCGTAACCTGGGAGAGAATTTAGTTATCCTCCTCTGAACATTTTCGAGAGCATCTATGTCCTTGTTGTAGTATGGTCTTGTAGAACAATGTCCATACTCAAGAATCGGGCGGACAAGGGACTTATAGAGCGTAGCAAGCATTTTGTCGTCCTCGCACGAGAAGTTTCTTCTGATCATACCAGCAACTTTGGAAGCCTTCTTGACGACAGCTTCATAGTGGCTACTGAAGTTCAGTTCAGAATCCACTAAGATGCCTAGGTCTCTTTCTTCTCTACTAAGAGTGAGTGCAGCGGAACCAAGAAAGTATGAGGACGAAAAGTTTTGTGGACCCAGAGTGAGGATATGACTTTTCTGAGTATTGATTTCCATGATCCACTTCCTCATCCAGTCATCGATTCGTTGGAGATCCGCCTGCAGGTGGTGAATGTCTTCACATGACGAGATGACGCGATAGAGCTTTGTGTCGTCCGCGTAGAGAAGGATGTCAGATTTGATGCCCTCAACTAGGTCGTTGATGTAGAGATTAAACAGAAGGGGGCCGAGAATTGACCCCTGGGGTACTCCGCTAAGAACTTCTTCTTCGGCATTGCTGAGACAACCTTCTACGCACACAACTTGCTTTCTGCCAGTTAAGAAGTCCGTAATCCATTGAAGAAGACTGAATGAGGACCCGGATGATGAGAGACCGTATTTCCTGAGCTTCTTGACGAGACGCTTATGGGGAACTTTGTCAAAGGCTTTCTTGAGATCCAAGTATATGAGATCAATCTGGAACCCCTTGTCGATGTTTTTCTTCCAATCATCTGTGGCACAAAGCAGTTGGATCTCTGCAGATCGTTCCTTAAGAAAACCAAACTGCTTTTCGGTAAGTATTTTTTCTCGTTTTAAGTGTTCTAGGGTGTGGTCTGCAATGAGAGACTCAAGTACTTTACACGTAATACAAGTGAGGCTTATCGGTCTGTAGTTTGATGGGTCTTCTCGTTTCCCACCTTTGTATATTGGGACGACAATAGCTTTTTTCCAAATAGTGGGAAGCTCACCGAGTTCAAGAGACTTTCTGTAAATGTAGACTAGTGGCTCTGTTATTACCGTTGCAAGTTCTTTGAGCAGTTTTGGATGTAGATTGTCTGGGCCTGTGGACTTGCTTGGGTTAAGTTCTCTGAGTTTTTTTAGAACATCGCTATGTTTGATCTCTATCGGTCTTATCAATTCGCTTATACCCTGAATTGGTTCCTCGCGGCTAAAGTGGTCTTCGTTCTCAGGTTCCTGAGTAAAAACAGAAGAGAACTGGCTGTTGAGAAAATTTGCCTTGTCCATGGGGTCGTGTACCAGCTTTTGTTTCACGGGATCGTAAAGAGATGAGACTCCACCTTTGTTTTTCCTTTTGCTGTTCACGTATTTCCAGAAAATTTTTGGGTTTTCTTTCAAGGATAAAGCTAATTTACGTTCTCTAAGCTTTCCTTCTCTTCTTGTTGCTTTTCGAACCCTGTTGCGGAGCCTCTTGAATGTTTTCTCTTGGTCGTTACTTAGTCGATTACTTTTGTAGTCTCTCCATGCTTTTTGTTTTGCTTTAATCAGTTCAATATTGGCTTTAGGTAATGCAACACGGGTGTATTTATTGTGCATAGGAATAAATTGTTCTTCCATTGAGGCTACAATCTTAGTGAACCTTGTGTAAATGGTGTCTAACGACTCCAACCCACTGAATTCTTCAGTCCAGTTGACATCCGAAAGCTCTCTTCTCATAGCAACGTAATCTCCCTTGTAGTAGTTACGTTTCAGTGCCACACGTGTCCTCAAAACCTCCGTTTCCAAGCTAAACACAATTACCGAGTGATCCGATTTACCGATTGGTGACAACTGCTTAATATCTGATACCAGGTCTCCATCGCTTACTAGTAACAAGTCGAGGATACTTGGTGTGTCAGATCCCCGCATCCTTGTTGGCTCAGATATTAGCTGCTCTAGAAAGTGTTCGTTAATAACGTCCAGGAATTTACTCGTCAAGCTTGCGGTAGATTCCGTGGTGTATCGCCTATTCCAGTCTATCTTAGGGAGATTGAAATCTCCTATAATAGCAAGCTTTTGGTTGGTGTTCTTAGCGAATGCTGCTATTTGCGAGAACAGAGCTTCGTCGGATGTGTCAGTGTTGTTGGGGCTACGATAACAGATCCCAATTAACTTGTCTTGAGACAAGTTAATACACAATTAGCTTATTATTGTAAAAAAAACAACACTGATAACAAAACAGAACTGATACAATATCGCCTCGAGCAAAAAACTACACCAGACTGAGTCTTGGTGTCCGAGAGTCTAGTAAGCGCAACCAGTCAAAAGCAAACATGTCTGAACACGTTCATCTCTGAAGGATGGAAATTTTGCATTGCCGGCTAAATTATGTCAGGTTCTGCTGCAAGTTGTCAATGAACACCGCAGAGCTTATCCCGATAGCAGGAAACAGACTCTATCCGGTCAACCATAAATAGGAACTAAACAATTTTGTTTATGTGTTTTTAAGCAAAATACAAGTTGCTCGAAATCCTTCTTTTTTACTTTTTCCTTCTTTTTTACTTTTTTTTCTTAATCTTTGAGGTACTTGAGCTACCCCTAAACATTATTATAAATGGCTCAAACTTTTTCTATAATGTTTTCAGGTGATATGGAACAACTTAGGGGGGTAAGAAAATAATATTTCAAAAATTTTTAAAATAAGCTCCACCCTAGTACAGAATTCCAGCCTTTTTACTAAAAAGTTACCAGAAAGGTGTGAGGAAAGGGGCATTATAGAAGCCAAGTGCTGACTTTGGTTCTCTAGTCATACAAACTGAAAATCCTTACATGTTTCCACCTCAAAATAACGTGCAACATGCCTCAATTTCTGCTAAAAGATCAGCTCTATGACGGACGAAACAAGAGGGGCACAAGCTCACTTTGGCTCTTAAGTCAAATAAATCGAAAATCCTTCCGTGATTCTACATAAAAAAGGTGGAATAAGCCCACATCGATGAATAAACGGGTTGATGAAGGGGGGGGGGCTGTACAATGAAGGGTCTGTTGGTCTACTTTTACACCTTGAACTTTTCTTTGCAGTGAATAAAGTCTCGGCTAGTTGTTCCAGTCCTCACCTTTTTTTTCAGTGTGTCAAAAAGGTGCAATAAGTTCAAATGAAAGAATGAGAGGTGAAATGAAGGTGGGCTGGGTGACGGAGGGGTCGTGGGACTTTCACACCTTAGAGTCTCAGCTAGGTTTTTGCAGAGTCGTTACCTGTTTTTTTTCTCACTGTATACCACAACAAAGAAGTTGTCACTCGCTCAAAATTTTTAATACGGTGTATCTCACTGATGAGTTTTTGAATATTTTATAGAAAAACCGATACAATTTACGTCTACCAAGTCTTCAAGTAGTCAGCGTGACAATGCAAAATTAATCTTTATATTGTGGGCCAAGTTTCTAATATTACTCTTTCTCCTTTCCCTTTTTAGAAGACAAAAAAAAGCTTACAAAACAAACCAAATGCAGGTCAACTAGCATAGTCGATGCAACTTCGTTGATGCAGCAATATCGATTCAGTATCATTTGTCTTTAGTTTTATCATACAGAATGGATGATCATAGACTGTTGGGATAGTGCTCAGTCGGTAGTGGCGATATTTCGTCAGAATCCTGGGGGGGGGGGGGGCAAATTGGAGCTAATTTTACCAAACCAAGTGAAAATGACAGTAAAAAACTAAAAACCAAGCCATTTGGTACCATAAAGGTACTATTTAATACTTTAAAAGCACTTTATAGTTCTATATAGGTAAATATGTGCTAAAAAAACTTGTCTCTTTCTGTTGATGCTTGAATTATGCAGGCCTATCTTAGTTTTGACAAGATTTTCGAAGAAACCAAATTTCAGCTGCGAGGATGGGGGGCAAACCAACGTTCGGGAGAGTCAGTTGCCCCCCCCCCCTGCCACATAACAAATTATGCCCCTGTTATTCGGTCACAAATTAAAAATATAGGGAAACATGTTTCATCTTCACTTCCAGACAAATAAAATCTTTCGACAGTCTAAATTCCATTCTATAATTTACGCTTATATTTGAAACAGCTGATTAATTGAATTTTTGTATTCACTTCAAACATGAACAACCCAGCTCCAAATCATTGCTTAAGAAATAAGGAAGAGATTTTTTAATTCATAAAATTCTCCAATAAGTTTCTATGAAATGGTGCAACACTTTTAAAGTGCCCACACTTTTAGCTATATTAATCTGACATTACTGAAAATGTTACTCAAAAGAAAAAGAAAGTCAAAGAATCAAGGTAGATGGGAACCACTACCAAGGATCCAACGGCATCCTAGATCTTAATGGTAGAGATAGGGGTAGTTATAGGTCTTCATGATGGCAAATCGCAAGACCCCCCTAATAGAACTATACAAGCAGAAAATATACCATTGAAAAGAGCCATAGAAAGAGAAGACAAATTCTCAATTTTAATTCTCAAAAAGGATTATAGGGAAAGATTATCAGTGAAATGCAAGGGGGATGTCGCAAGGGGTGCTTAACAATTGACCGAGTTTTCTTACTCCAAGATCTTATGGGGAAATATTGTAGGGGAAAGGGTAAGCTCAATGTCACTTTTCTCGACATTGAGAAACCATTTGATAGCATTTATAGGCCCATTTTGTTTTTATACCTAGTTAAGATGCGGCTACCTAGGCCATTTGTCAAATTATTAATTAGCATATATTGGATTATTTTATCCTTAGCTATCATTTCTAAACAAGGAATACCTAGGCTTTTCAGAACCTTTGAAGGAGTCCGTCAAGGAGGCAAACTGTCACCGAAGCTCTTCACTTTATACATTAATGATTTGGTAGAGTACCTTGGACATTAATGGGCCCCGGCTGTCTCACTTGCGAATACTCAATTTTCTTCCTTACTGTTCGATGACGACACGGCTTTGGTGGCTAAGTCCACCGAGGATCTTCAAACTCTCCTGGTTTTAGCTGACGTTTACTAAGAAACAAAGAAATTGATCCTAAATGTACCCAAGACCGAGATTGTCATCTTTTATGGCAGTAAACCCAACGGACAACAGGATTTTTCGTTTACTTATAAAGGTGAGTCAATAAAGAGAGCCCCAGATATAAATATTTGGGATATGTGCTTGCACCAAATAGGAATTGGACCGAGCACATGAAGTTGGTGATTTCTCGGGGAAAAGCAGCCGCATGTAATCCACTCCAGCAAAAACACAACGGGCATTAAGAATATGAAGATGCACAAGCACCTCTTCATAACTAAGGTTCTAATTGTTGCCCATTATGGCTTTGACTTGTGGGGGGCCACTCTACTGTTGTCTTTGACCTGAATAATATTTTTAGTAGTTTGGTTCTTTGATGTGACCTGGGTTTACCGAATTTGCGTTATAAGAGGATTATACAGATGATAAATTTTTGTAACAGGTATTACATTTGCCAGATAGCCGTCTAGTGAAGGCGGCTTATAACGAGATGTTGAAAAATCCTAGAAAGGCAACATGGCCAAAACTGGTTAAAGTCCTGCTGGATAAAGCTGGTTCTCATGGGGGTGGAATGAAGGCCAGGTTCCCAAATGCAAACCTGATGATTTCCTTAAATTGCAAGATTCATGGATTAGGGACCAGGTAGTTCAGGTTTGGCTTATTGATGTTTGAAAATCAGTTCCTCTAAGGTTTTATAAGCAGATTAAAGTAGTGTATGGATAGGAGTTTTACTGGAGACTAAACCTATCGCGGAGAGCGTTGAAATGTTGACTGCAGGTGCAAGCAAATTGTGTGCCATTGCGTAGACGACACGGAATTTTACGATATTGATTGCCCGGGTGTTAAGTGTGCCTGCCCCCTTTGTGGAGAGTATGAAGATAACCTGGAGCATTTTATGGGTAATTTCAAAAGTTTGAAGAATTTAAGGAATAGTTTTTTTGGGGATGCATCAAGAATCCCAGGTATCTTGGAGACCTCTTCAATGGAATTATATATATATATATATATATATATATATATATATATATATATATATATATATATATATATATATATATATATATAATATATATATATATATATATATATATATATATATATATATATATATATATATATATATATATATATATATATATATATATATATATATCTTCTATATATATAAAAATAAGTTGTCTGTCTGTCTGTCTGTGGATCAGGTGACGTCATGTTTCTGTGTTGACTGACGTCATGAAATTAGTTGTCGTCATTTTTGCTTTGACGGTGACGTCATTCAAGATATTTAAGACATATGTTCACGTAGAAATCTATTAATGTTTAAGTTTACAATGACTGATGAACTTACCATGGCAAAAGCCGATGAAGATGCTCAAAGAGTCTATGCCAAAAAACTTGCTGCTGATAGAGAAAGTCAGAAAAGAAAGCGTGCCGAGGAATCAAAAGAACAGCAAGGAAACAGGCTTGAGGCTGATAGAGAAAAAAAGAACAGAAAGCGTGCCGAGGAATCAAAAGAACAGCAAGGAAACAGGCTTGAGGCTGATAGAGAAAGAAAGAACAGAAAGCGTGCCGAGGAATCAAAAGAACAGCAAGGAAACAGGCTTGAGGCTGATAGAGAAAAAAAGAACAGAAAGCGTGCCGAGGAACTACCAGAGCAACGCGGATGCAGACTTGCTGCTAAAAGAGAAAGTGAAAAAAGAAGGCGTGCCGAGGAATTACAAGAACAGCAAGAAATCAGGCTTGCTGCTGATAGAGAAAGTAAGAAAAGAAAGCGTGCCGAGGAATCACAAGAACAGCAAGAAATCAGGCTTGCTGCTGATAGAGAAAGTAAGAAAAGAAAGCGTGCCGAGGAATCAGAGCAACCTGAAAGTTATCGCCTGGCATTCAGGTACAACCCAGTCGATGATTATAGCTTGAGTAGATGTGTTCAAATCGGGACAATGTCTAAAATTTGTCCCTATTGCAAGGCCTTGAAATTCAATGGTGAAACAATGGGAATGTGTTGCGCCTCAGGAAAAGTTAAACTTCCTCTATTGGCTGCACCACCAGAGCCATTGAAGACGAATGAATGCTTGCCTGAAAAATTCTAATTTATGGGCACACGTAAAAATATTAAAATTAACTACAAATATGCGTGTCCGATTGCAAAACGATGACTCTGGTCAAACATTTTCAGATCAATTGCTGACAATTGGAAACGGAAAGCTCCCAGTAGACTCAATTTCAGGACGTATACAACTACCTGCTGATTTCTGTAATTTAGTGACGTCCAAAAATGAATTGATTGAAAAAGTATTTCCGAATATTCTAAAAAATTATAAAAATAATAAATGGCTAAGTGAAAGAGCGATTCTCGCACCCAAAAATATAGACGTCCACGAAATCAACAATATTGTTTTGACCAAGATTCGAGACCAGGCAGTCCTTTACAAGTCAGTCGACACAGTTTTGGAACCAAATGAAGCGGTTAATTATCCATCTGAATTTTTAAATTCCATAGATCTTTCAGGGTTTCCACCACACGTGCTACAACTAAAAATAGGCGTACCAATAATACTTTTAAGAAATATAAACCCACCAAAGCTTTGCAATGGCACTCGACTTGCCGTAAAAAAAAAACAATGGAAAACCTAATAGAGGCCACAATCTTGACAGGGCCTTTTGAGGATGAGGCTGTTCTTATTCCTCGCATTCCCATGATTCCAACGGATCTGCCTTTTCAATTTAAAAGATTGAAATTCCCAATTCGATTAGCATTTGCAATCACCATTAACAAAGCTCAAGGTCAATCATTAGAAAAATGTGGTATAGATCTTAATACTGATTGTTTTTCCCATGGACAATTGTACGTTGCATGTTCGAGGGTCGGTAAACCTGACAATCTATTTATATGCAGCGACAATTGGACAGCGAAGAATGTTGTATATTCGCAAGTTTTACGCAGTTAATTTGTATTGTATCTATCTATCTATCTATCTATATAAAAACGAGTTGTGTGCATGCATGTTTGTTTGTTTGTAAAAAGAGCGTTTGCATATGATGTCATTATTAGTACATACGGCTTTGTATATGCAGAGACAATGGGAAAGCCAAGAATGTTGTATATTCGCAATTTTTACGTAGTTTAACTCCTACAGACGAAATGAATGCTTGCCTAAAAAATTCTAATTTATGGGCACACGTAAAAATATTAAAATTAACTACAAATATGCGTGTCCGATTGCAAAACGATGACTCTGGTCAAACAGTAGACTCAATTTCAGGACGTTTACAACTACCTGCTGATTTCTGTAATTTAGTGGCGTCCAAAAATGAATTGATTGAAAAAGTATTTCCGAATATTCTAAAAAATTATAAAAATAATAAATGGCTAAGTGAAAGAGCGATTCTCGCACCCAAAAATATAGACGTCCACGAAATCAACAATATTGTTTTGACCAAGATTCGAGACCAGGCAGTCCTTTACAAGTCAGTCGACACAGTTTTGGAACCAAATGAAGCGGTTAATTATCCATCTGAATTTTTAAATTCCATAGATCCTTCAGGGTTTCCACCACACGTGCTACAACTAAAAATAGGCGTACCAATAATACTTTTAAGAAATATCAACCCACCAAAGCTTTGCAATGGCACGCGACTTGCCGTAAAAAAAAAACAATGGAAAACCTAATAGAGGCCACAATCTTGACAGGGCCTTATGAGGGTGAGGCTGTTCTTATTCCTCGCATTCCCATGATTCCAACGGATCTGCTTTTTCAATTTAAAAGATTGCAATTCCCAATTCGATTAGTATTTGCAATCACCATTAACAAAGCTCAAGGTCAATCATTAGAAAAATGTGGTATAGATCTTAATACTGATTGTTTTTCCCATGGACAATTGTACGTTGCATGTTCGAGGGTCGGTAAACCTGACAATGTATTTATATGCAGCGACAATTGGACAGCGAAGAATGTTGTATATTCGCAAGTTTTACGCAGTTAATTTGTATTGTATCTATCTATCTATCTATATAAAAACGAGCCAAGAATGTTGTTTATTCGCAATTTTTACGTAGTTTGAAACACATATATAAATCTATCTATATTCACAGGTGGGACACAGGGGCACAACTACAATGGCGCATAACTAATATGGCGCGTAACGACTTACGCGCGCGGGGGGGGGCTTGGGGGGGGGGGGGGGGGGTGCGAAGCGCCCCACCAACTAGGTGTTGGGGTGGCGCGAAGCGCCACCCCAACAGCTAGTATATATATACATATATATATATATATATATATATATATATATATATATATATATATATATATATATATATATATATATATATATATATATATATATATATATATATATATATATATATATATGGAATATATATATATATATATACATATATATATATATGAGGTAATTTCAAAGTCCTGATTGTTATAAGACGTCTCTCCTTCACTTTGATCATTATTAGTCTTAAAGTTCCACCATGCTGAGACTGTGAAGTCAAAAGCCCTAGTTAAAGAAAAAATTACTAATTTTAAGTTTAAGAGGTACCAAAAAGGTTTAGAATATTAGAAACACAATAAGAAAATAAAAACCTACCAGATAATAAATTTTCCGTGTCATATTCGTCAAGTCTCCTTTCCCGTCCTTTTTCGTATACCCATGATTCCTCAACTGGCTCAAATTTCAATTGTCGTTCCTCTTTGAAATAATATGATGATATTTTGACCTGTCGACAGTGAAGAATCAAAAATTCCGGATTAAGGTCGACATTCCAGTATCTAGCATAAAGAAACACAACTTCAAAATAACAATGCACAGGTTCAATTTCTCGGTTACTTAAAAAGGCAACTAGAACTTTTAATTTTTAACGAACATTTTTATTAGTAAACAAGAGCTAAGAGCTCAAATGGCATTTGTGACGAGGCGAGAAGAGCTAAGAGCCAAGAGATCATATGGTATGAGCTCTAACAAAATTCTATGAATCAATAGATTGATTTTAAAAGGAAAATAAGAGGCTTAATGCCGGTCAAGATTTAAAATAAGAGCTCTGAGTCACTATGTCCTTCTAATATCAAAATTCATTAAGATCCGATCACAAACTCGTAAGTTATAAATACCTAATTTTTTCTAATTTTTCCTCTCCCTTTAGCCCCCCAGATGGTCGAATCTGGGAAAACGACTTTATCAAGTCAGATTGTGCAGCTCCCTGACACGCCTACCAATTCATCGTCCTAGCACGTCCAGAGGCACCAAAATCGCCAAATCACTGAACCCATCCCCCCAACTCCCCCAAAGAGAGCGAACCAAGTACAATTCTGTCAATCATGTATCAAGGACATTTGTTTATTCTATCCACCAAGCTTTATCCAGATTCCTCCACTCCAAGTGTTTTTCCAAGATTTCCCCCTCCAACTCCCCCCAATGTCAAAAGATCTGGTCAGGATTTGAAATAAGATCTCTGAGACATGAATTCCTTCTAAAAATCAAATTTAATTAAGATCCGATCATCTATTCGTAAGATAAAAATACCCCAATTTTCACGTTTTCCAAGAATTCCGGTTTCCCCCTCCAACTCCCCCCAATGTCACAGGATCTGGTTGGAATTTAAAATTTGAACTTAAAAGCACAAGATTCTTCTAAATATCAAATTTCATTAAGATCTGGTCACTCTTTCGTAAGTTATAAATACCTCAATTTTCAAAATTACCCCCCCCCCATTCCACAAAAGAGAGCAGATCCGGCCCGGTTATGTCAATCACGTATCTTAGACAGGTTTCTATTCTTCCCATCCAGTCTCATCCTGATCTCACCGCTTTAAGTATTTTATAAAATTTCCGGTCCCCCCAACTGCCCTCCCCCTCAATTACGCTTGATCCGGTTGAGATTTAAAATAAGAGATCTGAGTTACGAGGTCCTTCTAAATATGAAGTTTCATGAAGATCCGATCACTCCTTCGTAAGTTAAAAAAATACGTCATTTTTTCTTATTTTCAGAATTAGCCCCCCCCCCCCCCAATAGAGCAGATCCGTTCCAATTATTTAAATCACGTATGTAAGACTTCTGCTTATTTTTCCCACCAAGTTTCATCCGATCCCTCTAATCTAAGCGTTTTCCATTATTTTAGGTTCCCCCACCCCAAACTTTCCCCAATGTCACCAGATCCGGTCAGGATTTAAAATATGAGCTTTGAGACACGATATGCTTCTAAATATCAAATTTCATTGAGATCTGATCACCCGTTCGTAAGTCAAAAATACCTCATTTTTTCTAGTTTTTCAGAAATTTTCCGCCCCCCAACTACCACAAAGAGAGCAGATCCGTTCCCTTTATGTCAATCATGTATCTAGGACTTGTGCTTATTTTTCCCACCAAGTTTCATCCCGATCCCTCGACTCTAAGTGTTTTCCAAGTTTTAGTTTTCTCCCTCCCAACTCCCCCCCCCCAATGTCACCAGAACCGGTCAGGATTTATAATGAGAGCTCTAAGACACAATATCCTTCTAAATATCAAATTTCATTGAGATCCGATCACCCGTTCGTAAGTAAAAAATACCTCACTTTTTCTAATTTTTCAGAATTAACCCCCCCCCCCAACTACCCCAGAGAGCAGATCCGTTCCGATTGTGTCAATCATGTATCTGGGACTTGTGCTTATTTTTCCCACCAAGTTTCATCCTGATCCCTCCACTCTAAGTGTTTTCCAAGATTTTAGGTTTCCCCCCTCCAACTCCCCCCAATGTCATCAGATCCGGTCGGGATTTAAAATAAGAGCTCTGAGACACAATATCATTCCAAACATCAAATTTCATTAAAATCCCCTCACCCACTCATAAGTTAAAAATACTTCATTTTTTCTATTTTTACCGAATTAACCGGCCCCCACTCCCCCTCAGATGGTCAAATCGGGAAAACGACTATTTCTAATTTAATCTGGTCCGGTCCCTGAAACGCTTGCCAAATTTCATCGTCCTAGCTTACCGGGAAGTGCCTAAAGTAGCAAAACCGGGACCGACAGACAGACGGGCAGAATTTGCGATTGCTATATGTCACTTGGTTAATACCAAGTGCCATAAAAATATACGTAGCTTAAGAATTAACTTACGTAACAAACTTTTATATTCTTATATTTTTGATTATACATATGAGGGAGTTTGTCCCCTCGTTAATACCTCGCTCTTCACACTAAATCTTAAGTTTTGTCCCAATTCTTTAAGAATGACCCCTGAATCAGAAAGGCCGTAGAATAAATAGTTGAAATTACTAAAAATAATTTAGCATAAAGACCGAAGTATTTATGTCCTCCTAAATACCTCGCTCTTTATGCTAAAGTATTTTTAGAACCCCTCATATGCGTAATAATCTCTGTTCGTTTTAATGCTTCTCATTACTTTCACTTGAAAAAACTTTTCCATGTTTATATTTTCATTGTTTTTTTTTAATAGTAATGCTAGAAAATCCTGCGCCCTTTTCATTGAATTTCTCTTCCCTATGAAATATTCCTCCAAGAAAAGATCCTCCCATATAGCCCCGTCCCCTGAACCCCACACCCAAACCAAAAAAATCTCCCTGAAAACGTCGGTATACTTCCCAATAACCATTACTGTATGTAAACATTGGTCAAAGTTTGTAACTTGCAGCCCCTCCCACAGGGACTGTGGGGGAGGGGGTAAGTCATCCCAAAAGACATAGTTTTTTTATGGTTTTCGACTATGCAGAACAAAATGGCTTTCTCAAAATTTTGATCCGTTGAATTTGGGAAAAAAGTGAGCGTGGGAGGGGGCCTAGGTACCCTCCAATTTTTTGGTCACTTAAAAAGGGCACTAGAACTTTTCATTTCCGTTAGAATGAGCCCTCTTTCAACACTCTAGGACTACTTGGTTCATACAACGACCCATGGTGACAAAAACAAACAAATAAACATACACCTGTGATTTGTCTTCTGGCAAAGAATACTAAATCCCACATTTTTGTAGATTGGACCTGGAAATTTTTACTACGGGGTTCTCTGATACGCTGAATGCGATGGTTTGATTTTCGTTAAGATCCTATGACTTTTAGGGGGTTCCCCCCTATTTTCCAAAATAAGGCAAATTTTCTGAGGCTCGTAACTTTTGATGACAAAGACTAAATTTGATGAAACTTATACATTTACAATCAGCATAAAAATCCAATTCTCTTGATATATCTTTTAGCATTGAAATTCCGTTTTTTAGAGTTTCGTTTACTATTGAGCCAGGTCGCTTCTTACTACAGTTTGTTACCATGAACAGTTTGATAACAAAATCACAGCCTTGAGTTTTTTTTAAGTAGAGTTGACAGCTAGTCTTTAAATATCACTTGTTCGGGGTTTATAGTTGACAGGGTATCTGGCCATTCCAGCTCAACCAAGCCAATTTGTAAAAACATCATAAGTATACTTAAGCATAGAAGTTAAAACAAGGTGTGTAAACCAAATCGAATACCAGTGCAATATTTCATATATCTGTTTATAAGAAGATAATTATATGATCAAAGAAGGTATAAACTTAATTTATTTGATAATTTATAAGAAAATAGTGGGAAAGTAACCTAAATTTAATGGGAAAGCTACTCAAAGGTAAACAGTAATTTATTACATGAATTAAAAATTAAAAAAAGGATTTAAAGTGCATCTAATTGAAACTTCTAGGTCAAGACTTTTCCCTAAAAAAAACTAATGAAATTGAAGGGTAGTAGCACACAGATGAATTCAGAACTATAAAAAAAATTTAAACTCGAACTCCTTTCAGGACAACAAAACAATGTCGACACAAGGCAAAAACATGCAGCTTCAATAGCATATATTTAGGCCTAAAGAGATCCATTGCATACAAGGTACTTCAGAAATAATTTTTTATGGTTGGGATATGACACAAGCCATAATGATTTCACCACTTCCCCTTAAAAATGGTCAATAATTTTTTTTTTCAATTATTTACTTGGTATTAGGCATTTTCAATATCAGGCATACTCGTATCTTGTTTCTATATGCGGAATAGTTTCTACGCCTATCAAACAAAGAGCATTTTCCAAGCATTCTGAACGTGTTCCAAGATTTCCAGTTCTACCTCCAACTCCTCCCAATGTCATTGGATCCAGTCGGAATTTAAAATATGAGCTCTGAGACATGAGGTCCTCCAAAATATCTAATTTGATCAAGATCTAATCACCCGTTTGTAAGTTAAAATACCTCATTTTTCAATTTTTTCCAAATTAACAACCCCTCCAACTCCCCCAAAGAGAGCCAATTTGGTCTTGTTATGTCAATCAAGTATCTAGGACTTGTGCTTATTGTTCCCACCAAGTATCATTACAATTTCTTCACTCCAAGTGTTTTCCAAGATTTCATGGTTTCTTCCTCCAACTCTCCCAAAGTCACCAGATCCAGTCCAGATTTAACATAAAAGCTCAGAGACAAGAGGTCCTTCTAAATATAAAATTTTATTAGGATCCAATCACCCATTCGTAAGTTGAAAATACTTCATTTTTCTAATTTTTCCGAATTACCGGATTAGCCCCCCCCCAAAGAGAATGGATCTGGTCTGGCTATGTCAATCATGCATCTATAACTTGTACTTCTTCTTCTTGTCATACTTTGATTGAAGGACTTCACTTGTCTGTTATGACCTCATCTTCCTGTTGGAGAACAGGCCTCCAAAAATGTTTTTTTTCACAAGGTTCCAATTCCAGAATTTGTATGAGGGTATATCCATCTTTGTCATCTTCTCCTCCCTTCTGTTTGGTTAGTGGGAAGTGCAATACTTGAGTTTAAGGTCTAGAGGCCTACTGGTACCAATACGGCTCTTCCTACTCACTCTTGCTCTCTTCTGCAGAGCAGATCTACATTATAAACTAGCTCATTTTCATTGACTTTTTCACTTGAAAATGTAATGGAATCGCAAGGTAACTTTAATATTGTTTAGAAACTCCAAAATCTCCCAAGAAAATCAGGGGTTGTAGAACTCTTTGATAACTGTTTTGTACAGTGTAGTGCTACTACAGTAGGCTGTAAGCCTTGGTCTCTTATCTTAGCTAAAAGCTTTATTCTTCCTGCAAAGTTTCATCCCAATCTCTCCACTCTAAGCATTTTCAAAGATTTTGGCAAAGACCCCTTTTCATGAAAAAATATCACTCAATGCCCCCGGCATATTTTTTACTTTCACATTTTAAGACCAAATAAACAGAAAAGAGTATACAATGATGCATCTACCTTCTTTATAAATCATACTAAAGAAAGGAGGAAATTGGAAAAACTGATACTATTATTAAAACAATTGTATTATAAAGTAAAGCAAAGTAACAAAATTATCTACGATGAAATTTGTTTTATGACAAAATCTTGAAACTAGCAATTGAACTTAGAAAAGAAAGTAATACAAAATAATTCAAATATTCAAAATCATCTCATTGAGGAAAACAAACCTGGTTTGCAGCTAATTTAGTAAGCCTTGGGGCAATAATAATCTTAGGTCACCTACCCTATTCTGAAAAGCTCTTTTTATATTTGAAAAATAAACAATAAAATATAATTACGAAAATGACCAAAAAACACGGATAACGGTCCTTCCAGATAATATTATCAAACTCTAAATCCATTTTTTTAACGTGTTACTGGTATAAGGTTAGTGTTGTTTTGCAATTAAGACTAATATAGTTATCCAATTTTTTAGATTTCCTAAGGGAAATGCTGAACAAGATATCTTGACATAAAAGTGTAAAATAAGACTAAACCAATTGACAGGGCACTAAACAATACACATAAATAACAAGATAAGTGAACAGTAGCTGAGAAAGTTATTTGAAATATTCTCTTTGAAAGCATTCATTTGAAATGAAAGTTTAAAAAAAAGCATCACCCATTTAATACCAAATAGCTGGTATTTTGATGCAAAAAACAATTTTGTAATAGTGCATTTTAATAGAGACATAATATGCATCATCAAATTTCTTGACACCTAAATTTCTATTAAAACAAGAGCTAAGAGCTCATATGGCACTTGTGACAAGGCAAGAAGAGCTAAGAGCCAAGAGATCATATGGTATGAGCTCTAGCAAAATTTTATGAATCAACAGATTGATTTAAAATGAAAATAAGAGGCTAAATGCTGGTCAGGATTTAAAATAAGAGCTCTGAGTCATGATGTCCTTCTAAATATCAAAATTCATTAAGATCCGATCACCCACTTGTATGTTATAAATACCTAGTTTTTTCTAATTTTTCCTCTCCCTTTAGCCCCCCCAGAGGGTCAAATGTGGGAAAACGATTTTATCAAGTCAATTTGTGCAGCTCCCTGACACGCCTGCCAATTTTCATCATCCTAGCATGCCCAGAAGCACCAAACTGACAAAATCACTGAACCCCTCCCTCCAACTCCCCCAAAGAGAGCGAATCCAGTATGGTTCCGTCAATCCCGTATCAAGGACATTTGCTTACTCTATCCACCAGGCTTCATCCCAATTCCTCCCCTCCAAGTGTTTTCCAAGATTTCCCCCTCCAATTCCCCCCAATGTCAAAAGATCAGGTCGGGATTTGAAATAAGAGCTCTGAGACATGAATTCCTTCTAAATATAAAATTTCATTAAAATCCGATCACCTATTCATAAATAAAAATAACCCAATTTTCACGTTTTCCAAGAATTCTGGTTTCCCCCTCCAACTCCCCCCAATGTTACAGGATCTGGTCGGAATTTAAAATTAGAGTTTTAAAGCGCAAGACCCTTCTAAATATCAAATTTCATTAAGATCTGGTCACCCTTTTGTAAGTTACAAACAATTCAATTTTCAAAATTACCCCCCCCCCCCAACTCCACCAAAGAGAGAAGATCCGATCCATTATATCCGTCACGTGTCTTAGACATGTTTTTATTCTTTCCATCCAGTTTAATCCTGATCTCACCGCTTTAAGTATTTTCTAAGATTTCTGGCTCCCCTCAACTGCCCCCCCCCCCAATTACGCTGGATCCGTTTGAGATTTAAAATAAGATATCTGAGTCACAAGGTCCTTCTAAATATGAATTTTCATGAAGATCTTATCACTCCTTTGTATGTTAAAATATGTCATTTTTTTAATTTTTCAGAATTATCTCTCCCCCCCCCCAATAGAACGGATCCGTTCTAATTATTTAAATCACGTATCTAAGACTTCTGCTTATTTTTCCCACCAAGTTTCATCCCAATCCCTCCAATCTAAGTGTTTTCCATGATTTTAGGTTCCCCCACCCCAAACTCCCCCAATGTCACCAGATCCAGTCGGGACTTAAAATAAGAGCTTTGAGACACAATATCCTTCTAATTATCAAATTTCATTGAGATCTGATCGCCCGTTTGTAAGTTAAAAATACCTCATTTTTTCTAATTTTACAGAATTACCCCCCCCCCCCCCAAACTACCCCAGAGAGCATATCCGTTTGGTTATGTCAATCATGTATATAGGACTTGTACTTATTTTCCCACCAAGTTTCATTCCAATCCCTCCACTCTAAGTGTTTTCCAAGTTTTAGGCCCCCCCCCCCATGTCACCAGATCCGGTCGGGATTTAAAATAAGAGCTCTGAGACACAATATCCTTCTAAATATCAAATTTAATTGAGATCCGATAACCCGTTTGTAAGTTAAAAATACCCTTCTTTTTTTCTAATTTTTCACAATTAACCCCCCCCCCCCCCAACTACCCCAAAGAGAGCGGATCCATTCCGGTTATGTCAGTCATGTATCTAGGACTTGAACTTATTTTTCCCACCAAGTTTCATCCCAATCCCTCCACTCTAAGTGTTTTCCAAGTTTTAGGTTCCCCCCTCCCAATGTCACCAGATCTATTTAAAATAAGAGCTCTGAGACACAATATCCTTCTAAATAACAAATTCCTTTGAGATCTGATCACCTGTTCTTAAGTTAAAAATAACTCATTTTTTCTAGTTTTTCAGAATTAACCCCCCCTCCCAGCTACCCCAAAGAGAGTGGATCCGTTCCGGTGATGTCAATCATGTATCTAGGACTTGTGCTAATTTTTCCCACCAAGTTTCATCCCAATCCCTCTACTCTAAGTGTTTTCCAAGTTTTAGGTTTCCCCCTCCCAAATCCTCCCCCCCCCCAATGTCACCAGATCCGGTCGGGATTTAAAATAAGAGCTCTGAGACACAATATCCTTCTAAATATCAAATTTCATTGAGATCCAATAACCTGTTTGTAAGTTAAAAATATCTTGTTTTTTCTAATTTTTCATAATTAACCCCCCCCCCAGCTACTCCAAAGAGAGCAGATCCGTTCCGGTTATGTCAATCATGTATCTAGGACTTGTGCTTATTTTTCCCACCAAGTTTCATCCCAATACCTCCACTCTAAGTGTTTTCCAACATTTTAGGTTTCTTCCTTCCAACTCCCCCCCCCCCCCCGAATGTTACCAGATCCGGGATTTAAAATAACAGCTCTGAGACACGATATCCTTCCAAACATCAAATTTCATTGAGATCTGATCAACTGTTTGTAAGTTAAAAATATTTCAATTTCTCCATTTTTTTCTGAATTAACAGCCCCCCCCCCCCCAGATGGTCAAATCGGGAAAAATGACTTTCTAATTTAATCTGGTTTGGTCCCTGATACGCCCGCCAAATTTCATCGTCCTAGCTTACCAGGAAGTGCCTAAAGTAGCAAAAGCAGGACCAACAGACCAACAGAATTTGCAATGTCACTTGGTTAATACCAAGTGGCATAAAAATGGAGTGGATCAAATCAATACATGAGCAGCTCTCATATGGTTTAATCCTCAATATATTGAGACTCAGCCTGATTCAACTGTTTTGTCTGTTTCACCTGATATCTAATTGATGAATTTTGACCATTATTTATTTTTCAGAAACCTAAACTTTATTTTTGTAAGAGGGTTTAAAAATATAACTTATTTTTAAAAATCACAAGGAAATTGTGAAAAAAAACGTCTTGTATTCATTCCATCATAAATTAATACATTTATGGGTTGAACAAAATCACAGCCAAAAAAAGGAGTTTTTCCACACTTCATTGCAAAATATTGGCTTAAAGCAATATTAATATATATATATATATATTTATGAAGTGTGGAGCGTTTCTTCATCTCATTGGGAATTATTATCCTTTATATGCATGAAGCTAAGAAAAGAAAAATCAGGATTTCATAATTTCATATGCTTAATGAAATTTACTATTTAAATCTTTATTGTTTAGAATAAAATTAAGGTATGTATTTGGTTGAATATTATTTTTTGGGGGGGTTGGTAAGGGGTGAAAAACTGCAAAACATGTAAAAAACTGCTACAATAAAAATATGACAGAAATTTTAAGACAAATTTAGGTTTTAAGATATAGGGGAGCCCAAAATTATCAATAGCTTACCATTATTTACTTTTAAAAAACTAAGACATTTGTTACAATAATAACATAAATGAAAAAAGAAACAAAAATGCTCAAAAATGAATAAAACCCATTATAATTAGGTTTAAAAAACCTAGGATAATTTTTTAATCAAAACTTTAATTTGAAGGTTCCAAGACTCATGTTTGAGAATATTAGGAACAAAATCCCCAGGAACTATTGAAAAGATCTCAATAATCATTTCCTTTTTAACTTGCTTTTCATGTTGTAGTTAATATTTTAAACATAGCAGTACTGAAACCTGCTTTATATTTTTCTTTAGATGGTTGGCCAAAAAGAACAACCTTCAGCAATGTCATCCTTAATTCACAGAACCTGCCCTGGCCATCTCAACCTTTCTCTCATTATAGCCCTATAAATTAGGTTGGAACATAGGCAATTTCTCTCAAAAACATCTAGCAAATCTTCATCCATTTTTAAGGAGTGACCATGCTTCAGAACCATATTTGACCACTGTTATCACTGTACCTTCCAATATTCTAATCTTGGTTTGCAGACTTAACTTTCTATTCTTCCAAACTTTTTTTTACTGCAAAAAAACACCCTGAGCATATGCTATTCTACTTTTGACATCTTCACAGCTCCCACTGTCTTTGCTTATAATACTATCAAAGTAAGTGAAGCTGCCCAACTGATCATTCTTTTTGTTACCTAATGTCACATTTGCCTTAACAACTTAGCTAAGCAACTTAGTAACTAGCTCTTAACATTAATTTTCTTACCAATTCTAGCCACCTGAACTTGCAAAACCTCTAAAATTTTATTCATTTTGCTTGCACTTTCATTTAGGATGCTTGAACCTCAAGCATAATCTTAGTCTAGGAGAGTTTTTTCTCCCCATTTGATTCCATGGTCTCCTATTGCCTTCCCTGTGCTTCATAACATCCAAACAATCCATATAAAGGGGAATAGAACACAACCTTGCTTAAATTATGATTTAAAACCATAAACTAAGCTTATTATAAATAATTTTAGCACAGAGAAAATGTAGTATTATTTTGTGGCAAGCATGTGATAAGTTATACTTTGATTAAAATTGATCATTTTTAAGAGCTCAAAAAGTGCTTGAATTTGAATTTGTGGTAGAGGTAATTATTATATATGAAAAGAACATAAAAAAGGCATCAAGTGGTATGTTCACTTTATTGGTCAGTCAGTTATATGAACTGTCATAATATTTTGAAAACTTATCATTTTTAAGAGCTCAAAGAGTGCTTAAATTTGAATTTACAGCAGAAGTGATTATTATATTTGTAAAGAGTATAAAAAAGGCAACAAGTGGTGTGTTAACTTTAGTGGTAAGCTGAAAACAATTTTGGGTAAAATTCTAGCTAATGGACTTCTTGCTATCTCAGAAAGGGTTTAGGTTAGGAAAATGAAACTTTCAGGAATAAATTTACAGACTAAAGTATGTCCCTGGAAGGTATTTTGAAGCAACTACCTCTACTCCTTCTCCCTCCAGAGGGCCCTGACCTTTGATGACCTTTTAAATATGTGTGTTATAAAAGTGAAATGGTTGCAAAATAGATCTTCTGCTTAATTGAAGCACAACAAAATTGTTTTTAGCTTCATATCTTAGCTTAATTCCATTTTATAAGGTTTTAAAGATATGCAAATACATTTCTTATATTCTGGAAAAAAAAACATTGATATGGCTCAAAATTCTATTCAAATAACAGGAATTGCATTTTCAGAAATAAAGGCAGAGAAAAAGCAACCAATAACTGAAAATTAAGGTAAAATGTTATTTTGTCAAAATTTCAATAGGTATAGACCTGTCATTTAGGCAAATTTCAGGGCCCTCTAGAGGGAGAAGGAGTAAAGGTGGTTACTTTAAAATACCTTTCTAGGGCATACTTTAGCCTGTAGACCCATCTCTGACAGTTTCATTTTCCTAACCTAAACCCTTTCTGAGATAGCAAGAAGTCAATTGACTAGAATTTTACCCAATTTTGTTGTACATTATTCAAGCAGAAGACCTAGGCCACCTTGCACAATTCTGGTTTGGTGACTTCTTGCTATCTCAGAAAGGGGTTAGGTTAGGAAAATGAAACTTTCAGGGATGGGTCTACAGGCTTTAGAATGTCCCAGGAAGGTATATTGAAGTACCTACCTCTACTCCTTCTCTCTCTCTAGAGGGTCCTGACCTTTGATGACCTTTAAAAATATGTGTTATAAAAGTGAAACCTTGCAAAATAGATCTTCTGATTGAATGAGGTACAACAAAGTTATTTTCAGCTTCATGACTATGCTTAATCCCAATTTATAAGGTTTAAAAGATATGCAAATACATTTCCTAAATTTTGAAAAAAAAAACATTTATATGGCTCAGAATTCTACTCAAATAACAGGGATTGTATTTTCAGAAATAAAGGTAGAGAAAAAGTAAATGGTGACTGAAAAGGTAAAATGTTGTTTCGTCAAAATTCAATGAGCAATAGACCTGTCATGTAGGCAAATTTCAGGGCCCTCTTGAAAGAGAACAAGTGGAGGTGTGTACTTTAAATACCTTCTCAGGTTATACTTTAGTCTCTAGACCAATCCCGAAAAGTTTCATTTTCCTAACCTAACCCCTTTCCAAGATTGCAAGACGTCACTAAACTAGAATTTTACCAATATATTTTGATGGTTTGATGAAAATTAGATGGTTTATATAAGTATTTTTGGAGCAATGTTTGTTTCTAGCTAGTTGGAAAGAAAGTGTTGCTTGGGAAAAAGTACTCGTCATAGGATTTTACCAAAATTTTTGTCTTTATAGGGAGATTGGATAGCACATTTTTGTATAGGCTCAGTCTATACGCTATGTTTTTCGATTTGTCAAAGGGTGGTGCCCCCTCAAAATTTGGGTAAACGTATATTAGAAGAAATTATAAATGTTATACTTACGAAAAAAAAAGATTATTAGGGATAATTTTAATATTTCTGCATGGCTCCCTGCTCCTTTAGATTAATTAAAGTGAAGAATTATTTGTATCATAATCTAGTGTTTCCACTTCATAATGGCAAGTTTTCTGTTCTGGTAAACCAAAAATCCGAAGAAATTCCGACGACCGAGAACGAAAAATTCATAACAAAATCTTTTCAAATAGAACTCTTGTGGTAAGCAGTTGTTACAAGCAGAACAGTATGCTCTGTTGAAACACTTGCTGGAGTTCAATGCTGCCCTCAAAAAATATTCCTCAAACGAGAAAAAGAAGCTAAAAACTCCATTTGGAGGGGTCAGGGGTGGGCAATTGCCCACCCCAGATTTTCCAGGGGGCCCAAGCTTCCCCACGAAGCTTTATCGGCAATAATAATCCATTAAGTCCAACATAATTCATTGTGTCCAATTGATTTAAAATTACTGCACGCCTATTAACCAAAAAAAGTAATTACCTGACGACCCTTGGGATAATTACGCTATTTGATATTAATCATTGTAGAAACTTCGAAAGTAGGTTAGATACATAGTAAAAGTCTCAAGTTCCTTCAGATGCCTATTTCCTAGATGATTATATCAATATTATAAATTCTGAATATCTGCAGTCATTCCTCTAAGTTAACAGATTAAAATAGGTCAGTTCCTGTCAAATGTTTCGATGTTTATTTCCTTGTTTTAGTGAATATAAGCCACCGTTTTAGACTACTCAAGTCAGTTCTTATTCTGTTTCTGTCCTCGTCTTATATACATTTAATGTATCATATGTGTAAATAAACATTCTTATGCTCGACACATAAACCTTATGAAAGTTAGAGACGCTTGACATCCTCTACCGGTCAAACCCCAGATTTTAGGCCAACGCTACCATAAGACTCTCAAGACGAGAGCACACAGACAAGTAGAAGACTTTACATCCCTTAGCCTATTAACTTTTTAGTTAGATAATTATAAAGACAATAATAGCCATTAGTATTAGAACTCAAAAGATTACCAAGCATCTGAAACAATTTGTGAAAACTTTCACGCTAGGAAAGAACTTCATCCAATTTGGAAATCGGACTAATACTTTGGTGGATGAAATGAAGCGAGAGTACTCCGAAACTTTTCACCGTCTACAAGTCGAATTTGACAAAAGTTTCACAGATAACTTGCCAGTGCTGAGCAAATTCGAGGCCTTGGATCCAATGTCGACCAAGTTTGTGGACACAGAGTTGCTCAAGCGTTTCTCTGCTCTATATGGCAAGCTGTATATCAACAGCATTCTTCTCGAATCTCAAGCTGGTATTGTCAAGCATTTCTTGCTCGATGAGGAGTAAAAGCCAGAAAACTTGCTAGACATTGTCAACCATCTTCAGACATTACCAGTGGCTTACTCAGAAGTAACTAAAGTACTTCGTATTGCTGCTACGCTTCTTGTGGCAACAGCGAGCAATGAGCGTTTGTTTTCTAGCCTAGAAATAGTGAAAAATTACATGCGGTCTACAACAGGAGACGATCGTCTCAGTCACCTCCTTTTGATGTTTGCAGAGAAGGATTTAGTTCAAAATGGAACTACGACAAGCTTGTTGACGATTTTGCAAAGATGAAACCTCGGTGGTTCCCTTTGTTACCTTGAGTGTTGTAATATTTTTTTTCTCTTGTTATTTTATTCCTTTTTGTAAACACATTTGACCTGAAAAATTTCTGCAGAAGGAAAACCGAGATCTTGGTCATAACCCTCAGCATGTTAATAAGGATTTATATTAGCCATGGAGGGTGTGAAGATCTGGATCAGGTGATCAGATTTGAAACTTTTGCGTGACATGATCACATCTCCTCTGTAACTTCGATATTTAAGGGTGGGAAGTCTCAAAGAC
This sequence comes from Artemia franciscana, assembly GCF_032884065.1. Lineage (NCBI taxonomy): Eukaryota > Metazoa > Arthropoda > Branchiopoda > Anostraca > Artemiidae > Artemia > Artemia franciscana. Next base: position 6,281,119 of record NC_088878.1, on the reverse strand, counting down.
CTTAAGCGATTCTGGTAAGAGGCATTATTTAAGCCACAGACCAGTTTAGTTGCTCTCCTTTGGACACTTTCAAGGGGTCTCGTGTCCATTTTATTTTGGAGAAAGACCAAGTCAAGCCAAACTCAAGGTGGGGACGGACTAGGGATTTATAAAGTTTTGTAGCCACAAGTGACTTTCTGGTTACAAAAGAGCGCTTAATGAGTCCGAAAAACCGAGATTTTGGTTATAACCCTCAGCATGTTAATGAAGATTTATATTAGCCATGGAGGGTGTGAAGATCTGGTTCAGATGATCAGATTTGAAACTTTTGCGTGACATGATCACATCTCCTTTGTAACTTCGATACTTAAGGGATAGGAAGTCTCAGAGACCTTAAGTGATTCTGGTAAGAGGCATTATTTAAGCCACAGACCAGTTTGGTTGCTCTCCTTTGGACACTTTCAAGGGGTCTCGCGTCCATTTTATTATGGAGAAAGACCAAGTCAATCCAAACTCAAGGTGGGGATGGACTAGGGATTTATAAAGTTTTGTAACCACAAGTGACTTTCTGGTTACAAAAGAGCGCTTAATGAGTCCGAGAACTCGAGTAACTTTTGCAATTTGAGCCTGAGTGTGGCTGTGGAAGTTTAAATCCTTGTCCACAATGATGCCTAAGTCTCTCTCCTCGGAAACTGCTTCCAACCGATCACATCCCATATGGTAGGGATAGTGGGGGTTATTATGCCCTAAGTGCAGTACCTTGCATTTAGTTGCATTGAATTTTTCTCCTTTTTAAGATATCAATAGATGCTTATATATCTTATAGTCAATGTGCCAAGGCAGGTAAGAATTCAGGATAGCTCTGTACGTATTTGAAATCTTAGCCAAGGAGCAGAAACGCTTTGGGGAAATAGCATCCTCACTCAGAGCCTGGCAATCAAATAATACATGCTGAATTGTTTCATCTGTTGAGAAGCAGACACGGCATAAAGGGGAATTAATTTGGTAGTAAAGCACAGTATGTAACAAATTATTAGTTGAAGTAATAATTTGCAATAAAATTAGTTGAATAAAAAGCCGTCATTTATCTTTATGTTTAGTATTTATCGATTGTATTTATAATATTGATGTTAACATGATGTACAACAAAGCTATTTTCTGTCGTCAGAAGACTAAGAAATTTTGACCGGATGTCAACATTTCGCAAATTGAACTTCCGCCCAAGAGCGTTGCAACACAGCCTGGTTCAAACAACAAAAAGAAGTGGATGACAGATAGCCACGTCACTACAAAATTAAATATTCCTATTCCAAGATGGCTGAGAAAAAAGTAAATTGGGGTTTTATTTTACTAAATAGTATACATATTAAGTATGGGTAAGAGTAGTACTTGGAAATTGTGTGATGTAGGCTTTAGAAAGTATGCCCAGACTTACCTAATAGCCTAGCACCAAGCCTAATCATTTTTAAAGAAATCACATAGGCTAGACATAGCTAAAATGTAATATACTTTTCAGTGTTTCTTCTAAGTATAATGGTCACCCGACTTTGCTACACTAGGCTATTATGCCTTTTAGTTACCTTGTCAGTATTAATTCAGTGGTTGACCATTTCTTAAGGAGACATGCTAATAAAATAAATGGAGGGTGAATATTTAGCTGTTCACATTATTGACCTATAAATGAAGTAAACATAGGCCTATTACTAGATGTCACTTTTTGTTCTCTTACTGAATTTAATAATTGCTGACCTGCAGATTCAGTTTTAAGGTAGGAAATGAGGTTAGCAACTGGTTTTGTATTAAATCAGGAGTTAAGCAGGGTTGTGTTCTATCCCCCTTTATATGGATCATTTTGATGGACTTCGTCTTAAGGAGCACAGGAAAGGCAATTGGAGACCATGGAATCAAATGGGGAGGAAGAACGCTCCTGGACTTAGATTATGCTGATGATTTAAGCATATTAGATGAAAGTGTGAGCAAAATGAATGAATTTTTAGAGGTTTTACGAGTTCAGGGTGCTAAAATAGGCTTGAAAATTAATGTTAAGAAGACTAAGTCACTAAGGTTAGGAATAAGTGAAGATGAACAGGTGACCTTAGGTAACAAAAAGATTGATCAGGTTGGGAGCTTCAGTTACCTTGGTAGTATTATTAGTAAAGATGGTGGGAGCAGTGAAGATGTTAAAAGTAGAATAGCTAAAGCTCAGGGTGTTTTTTCACAGTTAAAAAAAGTTTGGAAGAATAGAAAGATAAGCCTACCAACCAAGATTAGAATATTGGAAGCTACAGTGATGACAGTGGTCAAATATGGCTCTGAAGCATGGACACTCCAAAAAGCAGATGAAAATTTACTAGATGTTTTCCAGAGAAATTGCCTACGGATTGTTCTGGGTACCCGGCTGACTGACTGTATTTCAAACAGTAGGTTGTACAAAAAGTGTGGTTCAATCCCGCTTTCTGGGGCTATAATGAAAGAAAGGTTGAGATGGCTAGGCCACGTTCTACGGATGAAGGATGACAGATTACCGAAGATTGTCCTTTTTGGCCAACCGTCTGGGGCTACACGGAAAGCAGGTCGTCCTTGTCTGGGTTGGGAGGATGTCATAAATAAGGATTTAAAGGAAATGGGAACTTCCTGGGAGGGTGTAAAGAGGGAGGCTTTAAATAGATTAGGTTGGAGGAGGAGCGTGCGTAGCTGTGTTGGCCTCAGGCGGCTTGGTGCTGCAGTGAGTTATTAGTAGTAGTAGTAGTAGTAGATTCAGTTTTAAGCCTTTTTGGGCCCTTGAAAATGATAATTTCTTTAAAGGCTATGTTATTGAGTAGAAAAAGATTATTTTGACATAATGTATTAAATTAGGTAGGCCTATCTTTAGGGTTAAATATCTATTTATGGGGATAAATAGATTTAGGCTATCCCCATTTGAAATTTTTTTGTTTAGACTATATAAAAAGGGTTAAAACGTTGGTTTCAAGCTTAATATTTCATTTTCAAATCTGTTTTGTTAAAGTTATGTAATCTGCAGGCATTGATTTGTCACAATTTGCCTGAGTTGGATAAAAAATCCAAAACAATTTCTCCATTTTTCCATCCACCATTGTATCTTCTGTCAGTGTTAATATTTTTTTAACATTTGGGTGTAACAGCACTTAAGGAGCCTAACAGGATAGGGGGGGGGGCTGACCAGGGGTCCCTAGGTCAACCACAAAAAACTTTAAGAATTCCTGAGAAAAACATAATTTAAAGATATTACTTTAAGTAATGCAGGGAGGGGGGAGGGCTGAAGAGGGATCCCTAGGCTAGCCAACATGAAACTATAAGAATTCCTTTGAAAAACAGTAGTTGAAGGCATTACCTTAATTAGCCTACCTTAATTTGCACTTCAGAGCAATAAGGTCCAATGGATCTATGTTTCTCTGTTACTTCACTTTAAGTTTATTTTAGCTCTTTGAATGCTTTGAGTAGGGACTAAGGAATGAATGATAAAACCAAGCAGATTGTATGAAATTTAAAAACAGAATATAATTTTTTCTGGAGGGGAGGCTACAGCTCCTTCAGCCCCCTCCTTTGGTTTTGTGCCTGAGTATTTGTAGGCCTAAACCAGGACCAACAGCTAACCACTGGTTCAACAGTTAAAATCCTATCACACTACCTTAGATATTAGATTGTTCTGTTGTTGAATTGGTCTAAATAATATAAGTTTTCTTTTATCTAAATGTAAAAATGTGATTAACTTCAATATTTAATTTATTCAATAATGCTGGGTATTGTAAACATCTGGATAATCAGTAGTAGAGCCTATTCATGAGCATGCATTTAAAGCATTAGTCTACTTTTAGACAATGCTGTCCAACATTTGACACAATATATATATTGTATATATATATATATATATATATATATATATATATATATATATATATATATATATATATATACATAAATAGTTGTCCTAGTATGCTGATGCTCCTTGTCATACCCAATCAATTTGCATACTCTATCATAAACTGATGTTGTGCAGAAGTGTCTACTCTAAACTACAGAAGAATGGTCCCCTTGATCATACCTATCTCTGGTCACTGTTACCAAGTAGGCTTAAATTGTATCTATTCTAGCACACTCTTACTTGAAAGGAATGTCACTAGGCTATAATCACAGTCATAACCTTGTTCTCTTATATTTTGGGTAAAATATTTTAACTGTCATCTCAGCAACAGATGCAATATTAGACCTTATTTTGCTCTGAAGTGCAAATTAAGATAATTAAGGTTAATTGACCAGATGGGGTTGGATGATGAATAACTTCCCAGTTTGAGTTTCCACCTCCTTAAGGACCACTCAGCATCCATGAAGATAATTTAAAAAAAAATAATTGAAAATAAATTAGATAGTAAATATAAATATATATTTTAAAATAAAGAACAATAAAGATGATTTTAAAATATCTGTTTTGTTTCACCCAGTATTGTGTTGGCCTTATAAAATCTCATTCTGGCTTTTCTTCACTTTTGTTTTTGTATTATCAGTAATGTCAGGAGATGTCAAATTTTAGTGTTTTTTTTTTTTAAACCTTGCAAAATCATCACTGAGACCCACTCTAGTTTATTGAGAAAAATCAGCTTTGACAAATGATGCATGGTCAGTTTCCAAAGAACTGTTAGTAATTTTTACACACTTGTAAAACATGTATGCATAGAATGTTGAATGAACATTGAATGTATGCATAGAACTTTCTATCAGATAGCCTATGTTTTGTTAGAATAAAGTGTACATAGATGATACCAAAATTTAGAGACCAACACAGGAAGATATAGAAATACTTCGACAAGAAATGCTCTTATGCAGATTCAATCAGGTAGAGGATTGAATTTTAATTCAGATAAATGAAAAGTAATGTCAATTCATATTGCTCCCTGAAAATATCAATGATCTACTTACAATCAACTCTTAATAATTTGAAACTCAAGGGACCAGAGGAAAAGCTTAAATTACTCACAGTTCAAAATAACAGGAGTTCAAATAATCAAGAAGCAACAAGGAAGAATTTCAAATGCACAATTGTTTAATTTGAAAATACAAAATACATGTATGTGTATATATACATGCAAACACTTATATTTGACTTTTTTTGTAAAGTAGTCTATGATTTTTCTCCTATGGAACAACTTCCATTTTATATAGTCCAATGCATTTTCAATAGGGGTAAGTGGTCCATACTTAGCAGCTTTTTGAAAATTGACTTAGCAACCAGTTTTGTATTTTGTAGCTTTGCTTATACCAAACTGTAGCATATAGTGAATGGTTTTTATGAGAATATTTAGGAATTTTATTGCCCTAACTGCTGAAAACTTCTCATGGATCATTATGTACTAACTGACCAGGGTTGGTCCATATTGAGCCAGTCTATGGTCCATACTTGGCCACTGAAAGACACATTCAAGTATAATTTGTTTAATTTGTTATAAGACTGCAAAATTTCAAGTACAAAACAAAATATATAAACTGAGAGCTTCTTGTTGCATTACAATCTTTGAAAGAGAAGAAAAAGCATGCTCTTGATGCTGTCCCTTTTGCTGGGGCTAGGTTTGAAATCTTCTTCAAAATATCCTCACAGGGATAGATTATGGAATCTTTCTTTTCAGGCTACTTAGACTTGTTTCTTCTTACCATGCCTAACATGCTTATTTTGGTTGAGTCACAGTTCTTTGCTTTGACAACATTGGGGAAATTTTCCTTCTTTTTACACCACTTTCACAAAATCCCCTCTGCAATAATGTCAAAAACTCCTTCCTCTGCAGGCTGGTCATTTTCTTCTGGTCCTAGGCAAAGAGATGAGTCATCACTGTTGTCATTCAGTGAAAACTCTCATCACTCTCCTCATCATATTGCAGAATCTTTTTCACCACTACTCACTGGACTGCTTTTGGCCTTGCAGCTTTCTTTCTTTTCCTGATTCTTGCTTCCTCTTCTGCTGCAATTTGTTGTTTAACTGGTGTATCTTTTAGTACCTTTGTTGAGCCATGCTTCTTCCCCCTAGTTGATTGCTTTCTAGAAGCAGCTTTGGCATAAGGTCTGACCTGCTCTGGAGTGACAATGAGAACAGAAGGTTGTAACAAATGAAAAAAAAAATAAAAATTGAAGCCAATGATTCTTATACCCTGCATAACTGGTTAAGAAATCCATCTGTGTTTAGAGGCATTGTAAATGAATATGCAAATATCCAGAAGAAGTTCCCAGTGCCAGTAAAATCTATTGCACCCACATTCCCCCCCCCCCCCCCTTGGAGTTGGTCAACCCCCATAATAAAGACTGACTTCTCAAAGTGGACCAAATAACTTACCCCCATTTCTTTTATTCAGAAAAAATTGCCAAGCTAAATAATGTTGCTTATAAAAACTATTTCCAAATTTTTGTAGATGGGTCTAAAATAAATGAGAAAATGGCAAGCAGAGCATTCTTCCCAACCCATAATATCGCTTTAGGAGAGAGATTACACAATAATTCATCTGTAATGTCTGCCAAGCTAAATGCCATAATCATGGCATTAGATTTCCTCATGGTTAATGAATATATGAGTGTTAATATTAAAAATATTATAATATATTCTGACTCTTTGTCAAGCCTTGAGCTTCTTTCGTCAGCTTCTCAAAATAAGATGGATATTGACACATTTCTTTGTCTTAGGATTATTGATATTTTTGCTTCAAAAGGTATTTTAACTCATATCCAGTATATTCCAAGCCACTCGGGTATAATAGGTAACCATAAGGCAGATGAAATAGCAAAAAATGCTTTAAATATTGACCAGCCAAGTGGGAGACCAATCCCCATTAGAGATATTTACTGCTGGAGACTTACAGAGGTACTGCTAAATAATAAGAATCCTACCCTATCACCTTTCCCAAGTAAGCACCTTTCCAAGATTTATCATAGAATTTGGTCAGGTTCAAATGGGCTAAATTTTCAGGCATTTTCATATCAGATCCCTAATTCAAGTGGCAAAGTTCCCTCGTCCCCCCTTTGCAGGTCATGTAATCTTAAGAATGAAACAATAGATCACTGCCTATTTGAATGTAATATGCTGACGTCTGCACAGTATACCCTGCAATGTAAAATGTTAGAATGCTTCAAACACCACAAAATTCCACTAACAGCCAAGAGTCTTGCTGACCATACTCTCTTGCAGAGCACAGAGCTCAATATATATTCTCTTATAATTCAACTGCTGGTATCAAAAGATATACTTCAAGAAATCTGAGCAGATACAAATCATATAAGACAAACCAGCTCCATAGCTCTGTCGATCCCACAGAGTGAGCCAAAAGGAAAAGGGCTAAATAGTATTGACTGAAAAGCCCGTCTGCTGAATAAGAAGAAGAAGAGAAATATTCTTAGCCTCACAAAATTTAATATTCTTATTCCAAGATGGCTGAGAAAAAAGTAAATTGGGGTTTTATTTCACTAAATGCTTTCTAGAAGCAGCTTTGGCATAAGGTCTGACCTGCTCTGGAGTGACAATGAGAAGAGAAGGTTGTAACTGGGACTGTGGTACACTGTCAGTGAAGCCTGTAGCTCCCACTTCCTGGCATGTATTCCTGTTCAATCCTTGAGGTTTGTCTTTATCACCTTTAGTTGGCATAGGATCAGATGACATGTTTGGTCTGTCACTTACATATGAGGGCAAAAAATCTTCCTCAGTAAAGATGTCAGGATTGAAAGGTCAAATACCAGATTTGGCACTCTGGATATTGGAAGGGGTTAAAGCACATGGGAAGGATGTACTAACCAATCTAACTATATTGTAGATGGTAACTGTTTTTCTCCTGGGGAAAAAATGCTGATGTCTAGTCAATGCCATTTTCCTTGGCTTTGTTCACAGCATTTAGCAAAATATGCAACTTATGATTATCCTGGATCAGCAGCTTCCTTTGCTCAGGCAAGGCACATGAATGCTTCACAAAATGCTGCAAGTACTCACAGAACAAGTCTTGTGATATCCACCCAGACAGGTTTGCTCCAGCAGCTGACTGGGGCTAGCACTTCTTTCTTGGAAAGACAAAATAAGGCAGTAAGAAATTTCCACTTGCAGCAACTGTTCCAAATATTGTAACTAGAGTGTCTCTATTGGCTGAAGTAACCTTGCCAACTATTTTCTGCAAAGACTGTAAGGGGCTTGTGCAATGCTGTCACACCTGTTTTGTTTACATTATAGATATCAGATGCAGTGAAGTTTTTTTTTTCTTTCAACAGAGTGCAAGTTTCCAAAAAATTGGTTCACATTGTACAAGTTGAAGCTGGTTGCCCAAATGAGGCGGGTTGCCTCTTGTTTCCTCAGCAATAATGTTGGGTTTTGCAATCAAAAGTGATACATCCATTCTTTCCATTGTCAATCCACGCCTGAGGCCTATTTTTGCTGTTTGTCAAAGCATATTGATAAGTAAGTTTTCTTGCTTCTGGTTCAGTCAGATCATAGCACATATTCGAAGCCATAATCAAATAAATCACCAAAGCAGCTTCTTTATTAGGAGAAAAAATGACAACAAAGCTGTGCTTTCTTGACAGGCAGACTGAAAGCTTCTGATCATCACTCAAATTCTTGTAGTCATTATAATGATGTTGTAATGATGCCCTGGGAATGCTGAACATAGTAGCAGCCTTCCGGACACTATGGTATTCACATACTTTATTAAGGCCTTGTCAAGTACTTTCTTCTAATTCAGCTCTCTGCCCCACAGCATCTTTTCTATGTGCTTCCATCTGACTCCTAGAGACCCTTGGCATTTTGGGACGATCACTGATCTTTCCCTGGAAAAATATTAGATTGAGAAGTGCACCAGTTTTGACAAGCAGCTACTTGACAAATGTTATCATACATAGTGAGCCAGTGGCCCACTATGCACCAGTTTTTACTGGCTCAGTATGTACCACCCACCCTCTAGTAACCAAAATCCAATGAAAACGGTGTGCTGAAAAAATAAATGATGGCGCCACTACCATGTCTTATCTTCAAGGATTCAAACAAGGCAATAAGCACTTTTCTAGGGTAAATCAGCCCAGAAATACATGCAAAAGTATGGGCACAAAATATTTTTCTGGGGTGTAGCAAAAACTTTCATTGTTTCCACTTAAATAGATGGCAGTTCAGTTCAATGACCCACTATATACCTATGCCCAGTATGGACCTCTTACCTCTATTGATTTGAGCGGTAAAGTAATTATCACTTGTTTCTGTTCTGCTAGTACAGGAGCTTAAGGTGTTGATGGTGGATTCTCTTGCTTTGCTTAATGTGACTAGAGGAGGCTACTCTCCTAGCACATGGAGAAAATTTCACACTGTATATGATGATAATGAATCATTTAATATAATCCAACATGAACTTCAGATTTTTTTCATAGAAACTTTTCACCATTAATATATTTTTTTTTTCTTTATGGATTTCTTTCAAACATTTTTCTTTTATCTTTTTGTTAATTCAATGTCTCTGATTGATCATGATGTCATCTTTGTTCACGTTTAGTTGATGGTTTTAATATTGTGATAATTATTTTGTCATGAGCCATCTAAGGATGGTTTCTGGCTTCAACCCATATTATCAAAGCTTAGTATATGTTCCACCATTTAAAATATCAATCTTTGGTAACATGAGGCATGTCCAACACCCTGCCGAACTTCCCCCATAAGGGATAACTCCAACGTGTTGGACTTTCCCCAGATTGGTTTTTCAAGGGCTAAACAGACACCCCTCTTATTTCTTCAGCTTATAACGTTTGCTTTTTTTTTAATATGCCCCTGGTCTTCTAGTTTCTAAGAAATGAAAAAAAAAAGCATTATCTATCACTTACTTTATAACCTGCACAAGTTAAATTAAAGTCAGTTACCTGTGTTCCTAAAAAAAACGCTGTCCAAAAAACTTTCAAAACCTTCTGACTGGAAGGCCTGCTAACTCTGCTAGAAGCTGATGGCACTGTTGCCTACTGCTACTAAAATGGAAGAAAATAAGAAAAACTCCCAGGGATACAATGACCACAGACAAATTGGATGTCAGTGTTGGTCATTCTCTGATTAAATAAAAAAAAAGTTGAAAGTAAGGGGCCACAGTAAAACTTAAAACGAACAGAAATTATTATGTATATAAAGAATGTTGCCCCTTCCTTAACACCTTAGCTCCTTAACACTTCCTTAACAAGTAAGAATTTTCTCCCAATTTTTTAAAAATGACTCCTGAAACACAAGGGCTGATTAATTAGAGCAATAAGACACTTTTTTAAAAGTATTGAAAAACTTTAGCATAAAGAGTTAGGTGTTGAGGAGGGGGTAACCCCCTTTGCATAGATAATAATTTCTATTCGTTTCAAGTGATAATGTTGCTCCTTATTTTCAGTTGAAAAAAACTTTTTTATATATTTAGTTTCTGATCGTTTTTTAAGTAATGCTAGGAAATCTGGCCCCACCTCCATGGAGAAACCCTCTCCCTATGGAAATATCCTCTAGACAATTTAATCCTGGTGAAAATTTACCCTGAACATTCTCTTAACCACTCTGTAAAATCGAGATGGAAAAGAGAAAGCATGACACATAAAAAGAATTTTGTATAAGAATTCTGGCAAATTCCCCCAGTGTATAAGTTCCCCTGACAAGTTCACTCCCTGGAAACTTCCCTTCCCATGGAAAATTCCCCCTAGGAAAACGTATGCATACACCCCAGTAACAAATACTATGCCTAAACAATGGGCAAATTTTATAACTTAAATATAAAGGCTTAGTTGCCCTCAAAATTTTTGGTCAGATAAAAAGGGCACTAGAACTTCTAATTTCCGCTGTGAAAAATTTGATTCAGTGGATTGTCAAACCTTGTGGAGAGTCTTATGGTTCTGTGACATTCTTGAGAAACTACTCTGTCTCATAGTTGCCATTTACAGAGAGATAGAATACTGTGGTAAAACCTCTGATGAGAACATGTTCTACTTTAAAGTGATGACTGGTGTCAAGTAAGCATGTATCCTGTCACCTTTTCTTTTTGTCCTAGTTGTAGACTACATTTTTAGACAGATAAATAGACATGAAATCTAAATTGCAGGAAAGTTTCCCTAGGACACTGATTTTGCCAATGATGTAGAGCTAATAGAAGTCACTAAGCGAAAGCTTCAGGAATTCCTAAACAAACTTGTAAAGTAAGCTAAACAGTTCAACCTGCACATCAATGTTCGAAACACTAAAGCTATATCGATTAGCAATTCACCCATGGGAATCCAACTAGGAGATAAAGACATTGAACAGGCGATGGAGTTCAAGTATTTAGGGTGCACAATAATTTCCAGTGGCGACTCTAAAAAGTAATTATACACCAGAATGGCCCTAGCCAATGCAGCATTTCAAAGACTTTTACCAGTCTGGAAATCCAGAGTATACCCTCAAAAGCGAAAACTCAGACTGACCCAGAGCAATGTTTTGTATGTTCTGAGTTACTTTACGGAATGCCTAAAACTAACTGCAAAATAGGAGGAATGTCTTCTTCCTTCGAAAATAAGTGTCCTAGTTGGATCCTAAGGATCAGCTCAAGAGACCTTGTCAGCAACAACAAGATCACATGCCATGCAGATATTTTCTCTGTGGTGAGGCAACAAAGGTGACAATTCCTAGGACATATCCTTTGTATGCCAGATCAAAGACTTCCTATAATGCTCTACTACTGGTAACAGGAATGCACCTATTGCCAAAGAAGACCAAAGAACAGGAACTCTGTAGGACATGCATAATAGCCCTCCAGACAAGTGTCATCCCAGAGTGGAAGGACTTCTACTCATTAGCCCACTTAAGATAAGATTGAAAGCTACTCACTAATGCTCTATTTGCCTCTAGAGGAACTAAGGTAAATTAGAAAACTGTTCTGCTGCATTTTTTTGTAGCTCAACTCTCAACTGCTTCAAATAGCTAGCAATTTCACCTTTTTAGGGGGGGGGAAGCAAAAACTATTCTTCTTTTTTTGTGTACCTGTTTAAACCTTGTTTTTTTTTTGTACCTGTTTAAAGCCAAAAATATTTTCTTGGGAATCTAAGGTAATAAAGTTTGAAAGAGGAAGGCATAAAACTTTCAGTTTTGCACTGTCTATGGTATTCCATAAATTGCAGAGGTGGATAGCATTGTGAGAGCTCTTACAAGGAAATGTTAATAATCATCATAAGAAAAATAAGTTTGTCCATTGGTCTAGTTAGCAAAAGAATCAAATCGTTGCTTTCAAAGTCTGGAATTCTTTAATATATGTAATTGAACTTACTGAATGAATGAAAAATTGAATGACTTGTTTAAACCCATAATAAATAAAAAAAATACAGAAGAAGTACAACAGAGACCAATATTCAGAAGAAAACGATTAGACACAAAAGAGTTTTGGGTCCAAAATGGAGACAAAGCAGATATTTGGAACAAATATTAATAGCACAATCTTATTTGCTTAATGTCTGTGTATAACACACACACACACACACACACATATATATATATATATATATATATATATATATACATATATATATATATATATATATATATATATATATATATATATATATATATATATATGAATTTTTTAAGATGGATATTATTTCTTTTGTTTCTTTGTTTTGTTTCTTTATTTTTTTTTGCATAATTGTTTCTTTATTTATTTTTTTTTTGCAGCAACCAGAAGTCAAAATTAACAAGTGGGATGCCAGTGCTCTGAAAAACTCTTTGGATGACTCAGTTAAAGATGTAAGATTAAAAATATTTCTACACATTTTTAAAGTAGGTGTAGGCTTATATTTGCATGCACACACAACAAAAAAAGGTTATAGTTCATATGTTGCCAAAATTAACAAATCCTAGAATTCCATCATTTTCTACTTTTTCATAATGATTTTCAGCAATTTTAAAACTTACCTACCATATTGATATTAATTTTTATTGGATCTGTGATTAAACTTCCCATCACTATGATATGCAAATAAATACGAATTAACAATTTTTCATTTATCTATTTATTCCTTGACTTAATTGTTTATTTTGTCAATTAAATTCTATATTCCTGCTCTTTCCGATCAATTAGCTATTGAAATAACTTATAAATAGCACATATTTTCAGTCTTAGTAAAAGTATTATTGTAATCTTGATAAACAGGATTTTATCAAGCTTGGGACAGGAAGATCATCAAAACGTTAGCCTTAATTTATTTGTGCTTTTGGGTATACTGTGAACACATGTTTTTTTCGCAGATTTTCTGCTACATATCCATGGGCATGTACAGACAGAGTGCCTCCCCGTCCTCTCCTTGAGGTTGGTCAAAAATCGTTCCATAGAAACCAAAAAGGGGGTAACTCTAAAAATGGGCCTGTGTCTTATTTTGACCTTATCATCCCCCCCCCCATAAAAGATGTGCTCTGAACCCCCCCCCCCATATTAATAGATCTGCATGCCTCTGTCTTCTATAACTTAAGGGCATCAAAAATAAGGTCCCTATGAGGTATATTGGGAAAGAATTTAGATAATAAATTATGGAAAAAAATATAGTTCTCAATGGAATGCAGTAACTTATATTAAGACAGGTTTTATTTCCTTTTTTGGGTGGGTGGGAGAGTTATTCATTTGGTTTGTCATATATTAACACTTTCAGCCCATGAGTAAATGCTTCATGGCATATCTTCTGGAGAAAATCTGTGGAACATTCTGGGTTGTTCCAGTAAAAAGGCTCATAAAATCTAGGCTGTGTTTAACCATCAGATTTGTTTTCTTTTAAGAATAAGGTAGAGCGAGTTAAGATGTGTGGTAGTAAGAATAAGGATGTGCTTCTCTTCATCATCAATTTCTCATTAGCCTGCTACCTTCCACTATAACGTTTGATTGTTCTTGTTTGTTGCTACTTTTCTTGTTTCATAGCCCTTGTTTTTTATTCCAATTTGGAACAAAATAAATTTATTCCATAAATTTTAAAAAGTTTTTTTTTTATTCCAATTTGGACTGGTGCTAGGCTTGCACAATAGGTGAAATTCTTGAGGCCAAAAAAATGTGTTGTTCTTTTTCAATTTAGATAATGCCATGTCTGATTATTACACATTATGAATGGTATTAATAATGTTTGTATCTTGTCGTGTCTCTTTTGCCGTTATGTTTTTGTTAATAAACAATTGCCCTCATAGAAACAGTTTTCACTCATACAAACATTGTGTAAAATTAATCGTTTAAACTGATAATTTTAAATTTTACGTTAGACTGGGAAGGACAGGAAGCTATTAGATTTTCAACTGTTTAACTGGGTGTTGGTAAGAGATTAACTAACAACATTTTTTTTTGGTTCTTACCTACAATTAGATGTCAAAACTAAGATTTTATGTTAGGTCAGGAAGAACAAAAAGTGATTACATTTTCAGGGGTTTAAGTGGATACTGGTAATTGATTACTAACGATATCTATTTTCGGTCTTGGTAATATATAGATTGCAAAGCTTAAGATTTTTCATTAGGCCAGGAAGAACGTGGAGCAATTAAATTTTCAACCGTTTAAATGGGTGCAGGTAATGATCAACTAACGGCATCTATTTTGGGTGTTACCAACAATTAGATGGAAAAATCAGATTTTATGTTAGGCCAGGAAGAACAAAAAACGATTACATTTTTAGTAGTTTAAGTGCGTGCCGGTTGGAGATTAACCAGCGACATCTATTTTAGATTTTACTAATAATTAGATGGCAAAGCTAAGATTTATTTTAGGCCATGAAAAAAAGCGATTACATTTTGAATAGTTAGAGTGCGTGGTGGTAAGAAATGAACTAGCGACATCTATTTTAGGTCTTACTTACAATTACATGGCAAAATTAATATTTTAAGTTACGGATTGTTCCTGGTACCTGGCTGACTGACCGTATTTCAAACAGTAGGTTGTACGAAAAGTGTGGTTCAATCCCGCTTTCTAGGGCTATAATGAAAGAAAGGTTGAGATGGCTAGGCCACGTTCTACGGATGAAGAATGACAGATTACCGAAAATTGTCCTTTTTGGCCAACCGTCTGGGGCTACACGGAAAGCAGGTCGTCCTTGTCTGGGTTGGAAGGATGTCATAAAAAGATTTAAAGGAAATGTGAACTTCCTGGGAGGGTGTAAAGAGGGAGGCTTTAAATAGATTAGGTTGGAGGAGGAGCGTGCGTAGTTGTGTTGGCCTCAGGCGGCTTGGTGCTGCAGTGAGTTATTAGTAGTAGTCAGGAAGAAAAAACGGTTACATTTTCAGTAGTTTGAGTGCGTTCTGGTAAGAGATTGTCTAACTACATCTACTTTGGGTGTTACTAACAATTTGATGGCAAGAATAAGGTTTTACGTCTGGCCAGGAAGAAAAAAAGCACTTACAGTTTCAGTAGCTTGAGTGCGTGCTGGTAAGAGATTGACTAACGTCATCTATTTCGGGACTTACTAACAATTAGGTATTCTTTGAACTAAAACCCTATTATTTTAGCTTGATTAGTTCTATTCCTGAACAAATAAGTATTTTTTAAGCTACCTTCTATAAAGCTTGACTAAATATCAAATCTTAAATTATCAACACTAAAAAAACAACCGAAAACTCAACTTGGAATAATGTCACAGCTTTAACTCTTTCCCTAAATGGGTTTTCACTTTTCTATAGCATAAGAAAATTAATTATTTTATTGTTTATTTCTTTATATTGTATTCTTTATTATTATTTATTCTTTATATATATATATATATATATAATTTTAATATAATAATATTACTGTTTAGTATATATAGAAAATAAATTATTTTAAGGAAATAAATAATTTCCAGATTTATTTTCAGGTGCTTATTGGCCAGTATAAGTACACTGAGAACTTCAGCGTCATTGACGGAAGATTAATGATATGTACCCTTGCAGTTGGACTGGCCGGCTTTGCTTTGGGATGGGATTATTTTTATCCATTTCCAAAATCAAGGTAAGTTAAATAATATGCATCAGGAAATGAAGAGACAGGGAGCTTTTATAAAAATGTAATTACTACTGAAGTTATTGTTTTACTGTTTCAAAATGTAGCATCTACAACGGATAAATACAGCAACCGGTAAAAAAGGGTAGTATTATTTTATATATATATATAGCTTATGTTTAACTTATGTTATGTTTTTAACCCATTTCTCATATTTAGAACCAGATTTAACCAAATCTAAGCTTGCCTAAACTAACAAAATCTAACCTAACCTTAACGTTTACTATCATATAGTTATATATCATATTATTTATAATACTCCGTACTTTGTGTTTTTTATACTTTTACGGTAACGTCCGAGAGAATCCGAGAAGGCACTATATATATATATATATATATATATATATATATATATATATATATATATATATATATATATATATATAAAATATATATACATATATATATATATATAATATATATACTACTAATACTACTACTAATAACTCACTGCAGCACCAAGCCGCCTGAGGCCAACACAGCTACGCACGCTCCTCCTCCAACCTAATCTATTTAAAGCCTCCCTCTTTACACCCTCCCAGGAAGTTCCCATCTCCTTTAAATCCTTATTTATGACATCCTCCCAACCCAGACAAGGACGACCTGCTTTCCGTGTAGCCCCAGACGGTTGGCCAAAAAGGACAATCTTCGGTAATCTGTCATCCTTCATCCGTAGAACGTGGCCTAGCCATCTCAACCTTTCTTTCATTATAGCCCCAGAAAGCGGGATTGAACCACACTTTTCGTACAACCTACTGTTTGAAATACGGTCAGTCAGCCGGGTACCCAGAACAATCCGTAGGCAATTTCTCTGGAAAACATCTAGTAAATTTTCATCTGCTTTTCGGAGTGTCCATACTTCAGAGCCATATTTGACCACTGTCATCACTGTAGCTTCCAATATTCTAATCTTGGTTTGTAGGCTTATCTTTCTATTCTTCCAAACTTTTTTTAACTGTGAAAAAACACCCTGAGCTTTAGCTATTCTACTTTTAACATCTTCACTGCTCCCACCGTCTTTACTAATAATACTACCAAGGTAACTGAAGCTCCCAACCTGATCAATCTTTTCGTTACCTAAGGTCACCTGTTCATCTTCACTTATTCCTAACCTTAGTGACTTAGTCTTCTTAACATTAATTTTCAAGCCTATTTTAGCACCCTGAACTCGTAAAACCTCTAAAAATTCATTCATTTTGCTCACACTTTCATCTAATATGCTTAAATCATCAGCATAATCTAAGTCCAGGAGCGTTCTTCCTCCCCATTTGATTCCATGGTCTCCAATTGCCTTTCCTGTGCTCCTTAAGACGAAGTCCATCAAAATGATCCATATAAAGGGGGATAGAACACAACCCTGCTTAACTCCTGATTTAATACAAAACCAGTTGCTAACCTCATTTCCTACCTTAACCGCAGCAGTATTATTCTCGTACATAGCACAAATCACTTTAATGTATTTTTCTGGTATACCATATAACGATAAGACCTTTGTTAACGCTGTTCTATCAACAGAATCGAAAGCTTGCTCATAATCGATAAAACTAAGGACCAAAGGTGTTTGACAACGAAGGGACTTCTCAATTATTAACCTAAGAGTGAAAACATGGTCGACACATCCTCTACCTTTTCTAAAACCGCATTGTTCTTCCCTTAAAACTTTGTCTACCTCATGTCTCAGTCTAAAAAGTATCATATTACTCAGTAATTTGCTACCTACAGAGACCAGACTAATGCCTCGATAATTCCGACATTCACTCTTGTCACCTTTCTTATACAGTGGTTTAATTAAGGTTTTCCTAAAATCATTGGGTACTTCCCCTTTTTCAAAAATCATGTTCATAATCTTCAGTAGCTTATTCCTAACCTCAGAGCCACCATATTTAAGGAACTCATTAATCATACTATCAGCACCTGGGGCCTTATTATTTTTTAATCCTTCTAGTACTGTCGCTAATTCTTCCTCACTAAACAAATCTTCCTTCACATCCAAGGTATCACAAACTTTTTCATTTTCATCTATATCTTTTCCTGCAACTGTATCTCGGTTTAGCACATTTTCAAAATGTTCCACCCATCTTTCTTTAACTTTTTCCTTATCACTAATTGTGACCCCATTTCTATCTTTAACTGGGACTAGTCCGGATCGGCTACTCCCTTTCAATTTATTAACATGCCAGTATAATATTTTACTATTATGCCGTCTAGCCGCATCTTCCAGATCCTCAGCAATTTTATCCATCGCCTCCATTTCACATCTCCTTAGTTCATATTTTAATGCTTTCTCCACTTTCTTTACATTCCTTTTGTTTTCATACGACCTATCGCTCAGATAATTCTTATACAAACCCCTTCTACTCTCTATTAAACCTAAAGCTTTTTCACTAATATTCCTAGTTGCTGTCTTAGCACTCTTCCCTAGGACACCATCAGCAACTTCACAAATTGTTTTTCTGAAATTATTCCATCCATCTTCCACATTGTCAAATTTTAAACCCTCAAGTTTAGTACTCAACTGTTCCTGGAATTTTTTTCTCAAATTTTCATCCTGAAGTCTACCAACATCATAACTTTCCGGGAGGGAGTTACTCTTCCGAAATTTCAGCTTTAAATTAACCTTAGACACTACTAGATGGTGATCTTTACTTTTAACATCAATAACGGCACTCCTATACACCCTAGTATCTTGTATTGATCCTGCTAGTCTTCTGTTTACAATAACATAATCAATAAGGTTTGCTGTCTTACCATCACGTGAATACCATGTCAACTTATGGGCCATTTTGTGACCAAACACCGTATTGGTTATAACTAGGTTGTTATACCTACAAAATTGCAAAAGCCTATAGCCATTACTGTTTTCTTTTCCTACACCAAAATTACCTAGGCTAGGATACCATCTATCCCTATTTCTACCAACCTGGGCATTAAAATCTCCTAGCAAAAACACCATATTTCTACCTGGTACCCTGTCTATTTGCTCCTGTAACTGTAAGTAAAATTCATCTGAGTCACTAGTATCTCCATCAGTTGGTTCAATGGGGGCATATACTACTATAACTGATACCCTAAACTTTTTAGTCATAAAATGAGCAATTAGTATTCTATTATTAATACCTTCCCAGCCTAAACAAGACTTAGCAGCTTCCTTATTCATCATGAGCCCTACTCCCTGTCTATGTACCCCATCCTTCCTTCCTGAGTAAACAAATTCTATGTCACCTAATTTCATGCTTCCTACCCCTGGGATATGAGTTTCTGAAACTCCTAATAAATCCAGTTCAAACCGTCTGAATTCGTCAGTCAAAATGTCGATGCGATAGTCATTTTTTAACGTCGTAACATTCCAAGTTCCAATTTTCATGTTCTTTAAATCTTTGAAATTATTTTGGCCTCAAGAAAAGCAGTGATCCCGGATACCAGTGCAGGATGGGGACCAACATATCTTCTCAAGTCTACACCGAAGCGCTTAAGCCGGCTTAGAACCGGACAGCAAGAAGTCCCTGGGACCTCCAGTAAGTTGGAGGCTTTGTGCAATCCTGGGCCCATCTTGGTCACAACATGGTTTTCAGCACTTGGCGATGCTCTTTTATCAACAAGAGTCGAAATCCTGCACAGACAGTCCCAAGCCTATTACCTCCGACTCATTATATATTCATGCCTACAAATATTATGCTACTACGGGGAGGCAGCCCATAGTAGATAAATTAGCTAGGAAGAGGTTTTTCAGCCCGAAAACGCCCATCAAAACAAACCAAGCCCAGAAAATTATCCAATAATCAGAATCCCGTACGAGTGCTGTGTTGTTTACTAGGCTATAATTTCCTCGAGGGGCGCCACTCCTCAAGTGGGAAAAATTGACCGCAAGTTTCCCAGTCTTGCAGGTACCCCGAAAGGGTCGAGGCAGCCCTTTACAGAGGCCGTTGTCCATAATTCTGGATCTTACGCCCTGCCGCAGTTGTCCTCCTATAGAGGATCCTCCCACGATGGTGTTCTGCTTCACCATGCAATTTAACCCATTACTGGGAGAAGGTTTGTAACTCATCTGACGCGTGAACACGGCAGTTGGCCCTGCTGAGTGTACATTTGAGGGGCCTTCTTCCTCCTCCACCTGAAATTATGACCCCCAGGGGAGGGTTTCCCAGTTTCTATTATGGGCCCCACTGGGACAAGGTCCTACTTGGCCTAAGCCTCCTATGGAGCTACTCTACCTATCTATAGGGCTTACATATATACATATATATATATATATATATACATATACATATACATACATATACATACACACATACATATACACATACATACACATACACATACATACACATATACTCACTAACGTGCAAATATATACCCTGAATTGGTATAGGCTAGGTCTGTATATGGTGAATATTAATTTCCTTTCTGATGCAAATGCACAATAACTTTGGATTCAGGATGCAATTCTGACTATAGAGATAAGTATTTTTCTTACTTGAAGTGTATGTGCAGAATTAGAAATTCTGCTGGTACTACAAAAGTAGACCTAAGTAGCCAATTTAGCCTGTCTGAAACATCTCACAAGCCAACACCTTATAAAAAACACCTTTGATAATTTAAATGAATAAGAAAACTTATTAGAAATTCTGCTGATACTGCAAAAGTAGACCTAAGTAGCCAATTTAGCCTGTTTGAAACATCTCACAAGCCAACACCCTATAGAAAACACCTTTGAGAATTTAAATGAAGAAGAAAACTTATTAGAGACTCTGCTAATACTGCAAAAGTAGACCTAAGTATCCAATTTAGCCTGTTTGAAACATCTCACAAGCCAACACCCTATAGAAAACACCTTTGACAATTTAAATGAATAAGAAAACTAGTTAAAAACTCTGCTAATACTGCAAAAGTAGACCTAAGTAGCCAATTTAGCCTGTTTGAAGCATCTCACAAGCCGACACCCTATAGAAAAACACCTTTGACAATTTAAATGAATAAGAAAACTAGTTAAAAACTCTGCTAATACTGCAAAAGTAGACCTAGGATTCGTGTTTATTTGTTTGTTTGTTTGTTTGTTTGTTTTTTTTTCTTTTTTTTCAGGGGTGATCGTATCGACTGAGTGGTCCTAGAATGTTGCGAGAGGGCTCATTCTAACGGAAATTAAAAGTTCTAGTGCCCTTTTAAGTGACCAAAAAAATTGGAGGGCACCTCCGCCCCCTCCCACGCTCATTTTTTCCTCAAAGTCACCGGATCAAAATTCTGAGATAGCCACTTTATACACCATAGTCGAAAAACCTATTAACTACGTCTTTGGGGTTGACTTACTCCCCCACAGTCCCCGTGGGAGGGGGTGCAAGTTACAAACTTTGACCTGTGTTTACATATAGTAATGGTTACTGGGAAGTGTACAGACATTTTCAGGTGGATTTTTTTGGTTTATGGGGGAGTTGAGGAGGGTGGCTACGTGGGAGGATATTTCCATGAAGAAACTTCTCATGAGGGAAGAGAATTTCAATGAAGGGAGCGCAGGATTTTCTAGGATTATTTGAAAAAACAATGAAAAAATAAAGATGAAAATTTTTTTCTACTGAAAGTAAGGAGCAGTATTAAAACAAAACGAACAAAAATTATTACGCATATGAGGGGACTACTTCCTCGTTATACCTCACTCTTTACGCTAAAGTGTTTTTAGTAATTTCAACTATTTATTCTACGGCCTTTGTGATTCAGAGGTCATTCTTAAGGAATTGGGACAAAATATAAGCTTTAGTGTAAAGAGCGAGGTATCGACGGGGGTACGCAATAAAAACATACGAATATAGAAGTTCGTTGCGTAAATTAATTCGTAAGTTAAGTATATTTTTTATCAATGAAAACGTTTGTAAAAAATTAAAAGTTCTAGTTTCTTTTTTAAGTAATCAAAAACTAGGAGGGCAACTAGGCCTCCTCCCTTGCTTCTTTTTTCTCAAAATCTTCCGATTATTTGCAATTAATTAATATGCAAATTTCGTTTTAATTATTTATGTGCGGAGAGCCAAGATCAAAACAGTAGTAAGTTTCTTACTGTTTTAAAAATAGAGTCAAGAGAAAGAGTCAAACTTTAGCGTAAAGAGCGAGGTGTTGAGGAGGAAAAGGCCCTTTCATATACGGAGTAAATTTATGTTCGTTTTAAGTTTTAATGTTACTCCGTACTTTCATTTAAAAAACTTGTTTTTTTTATTTAATATGTATATAGGTCGATATAGGTGAATGTCGACATTCACCGGGGAATATCCCAAATACCTTTTTTTTCTTCCTTGGATTTAGTCAGCGTTGCGAGTTAGCTTTTCAGTTTAATGCAAGGTTTGATGATGATAGGTTAGGTTTGCTTAGTCTAGGTTTTTAACCCATTTCTTATATATATAACCAAACTTAATCTAACCTAAACTAATATAATCTAACCTAAGTTTAACTTTTACCATCATAGCTTAAGCTTATCCGCAAAGCTAATTGAATCCAAGCCGAGAAAAGAGAATTTTGGACATTCACTGGTGAGTGTTGACACTAATCAGATTTGGGACATTCACGTTAGCATATATATATATATATATATATATATATATATATATATATATATATATATATATATATATATATATATATATATATATATATATATATATATATATATATATATATATATATATATATATATATATATATATATATTCATATATATATATATATATATATATATATATATATATATATATATATATATATATATATATATATATATATATATATATATATATATATATATATATATATATATATATATATATATATATATATATATATATATATATATATATATATATATATATATATATTATATATATATATATATATATAAAAAAGTTGACGTTTTGGAGTAGCTTTTGTATAGCCAGCGTGGTCTGGAAACCATAACTAATTGCACCACTCTTTTTAATATAGGAGGATAGCAGAGTAATCTCTTTTTTTCTCTTCTTACTTTATTTTTCCTTTTTTAATTTCTTTTTTTTTCTGTTACACTTTTTATTTTACTGTTGTCTTTTTCCCTATTTTTACTTTTTCTATCTTTTTTACTGTTGTATTTTTCCTCTTCTATTACTTTTTCTCTGAGTTAAATAAAAAAAAGTATGTTTGAATCAAAGGAATTTTAGTAAAGTCATAAATTTTGCTCACAATTGTATAGTTTTATTTTAGGGTTTAATATTGTTTAATTTGTATCAGGTTACGCCACCGGTGACGCCAGTTTGTTCAAAAACATAGCCAGTGTACTGTGTGAACCATAATTAAATTGCAGCTCATTTTGAAATTACGAGTTAAATTAGAAGGATAGAACATTAATCTTTCTTTTTCACGGCTCTTTTTCGTACTTTTTTCTCTTTTAATATTATTGTTTAATAGTGTTTCGTTTGTCTCAGCTTGTGCTGCTGGCGAAATAAGTTTTTTGTTTTTTTTTGTCCTCTAGAAAATATGGTGCATTTTTTTACAATCTTAACTTTAATTATTTTCGCACTTACAGTTTCAGTAGTTTGAGTGCGTGCTGGTAAGAGATTGACTAACGTCATCTATTTTGGGTCTTACTAACAATTAGGTATTCTTTGAACTAAAACCCTATTATTTTAGCTTGATTAGTTCTATTCCTGAACAAATAAGTATTTTTTAAGCTACCTTTTATAAAGCTTGACTAAATATCAAATCTTAAATTATCAACACTAAAAAAACAACCGAAAACTCAACTTGGAATAATGTCACAGCTTTAACTCTTTCCCTAAATGGGTTTCACTTTTCTATAGTATAAGAAAATTAATTATTTTATTGTTTATTTCTTTATATTGTATTCTTTATTATTATTTATTCTTTATATATATATATATATGTAATTTTAATATAATAATATTACTGTTTAGTATATATAGAAAATAAATTATCTTAAGGAAATAAATAATTTCCAGATTTATTTTCAGGTGCTTATTGGCCAGTATAAGTACACTGAGAACTTCAGCGTCATTGACGGAAGATTAATGACACTTTCACGTATACATTCACTTTTTTTACACTTTCACGCGTACTTTTCATTTATTTCTGGCACCCTCTTTGAGGGGTTTCAGGCTATTTTTTAAAATCTTCATAAATTTTGTTTTCGCAATAAACTTTTAACATTAAGATTAACCTATCTAACAGTTACCATATGGCGATTTTTCCTCATTTGATTGTTTTTTGTTTTTTTCAGAACGTGTTTCTAATTTTTTTTGTTTCTACTGTTTACTAGCTTGCATCCGATGCCCCAGCCATGACCTCTGCTTTTTATTAGAGATTTCAATCTAATCTTTATTAGAAGGTGTGTGTGTGTGTGTGTAACAAATTTTTTCAAAAATAATTACTTTTTGACCACTTCATAAACACAATTTTAGTCATGTCTAGGAAAGTAATGGCTGGTTATGGCAAATAATTGCCCTTTTCTTTGGCTGGACTTTCTAACTTTCTTGATAGTAGTGTGAGCCAAGCTCTATCTTGTAGTAGCTGTATGATAAGATTTTATTTTATGACGAGTTTTATGTAACCCAAATTCACGTTTTACTTAAGGTAAATTGAGAAAGAAAGTAAAAAACGCCACACGAATTAATAATAATTTATGATTATAGTATTATTTATCATAAATATACGAACTATATTATATTATGATGATAAATATGCGTACTATTACACTTGTAATTATTAACACTTTATAAGTCAACACAAAATGAAGGTAATACACAGTCTAGTACACTACAGTATGTCCCTTAAGAGGGAAAATAGTAACCCCCTCCCCCTCCAAGAATAAAAAGAAGAACTAAAGAGATGGTAGTGGAGAGACAGAAAAGATAGTGTATTTAGATGCTCTGTGATCAGATTGAAGGAAATTGCGGAATGGCTGATAGTGCAGTTCCCAAGGATTTAAACTTTTGACCTGGCATCTGCCAAGAACTTGCATCTTTTCAAATTGATTTGTCAAATGAAAGCTTAGGGTTTTACTCCATCTGGTAATTTTGTTGCTTTCTTAAGAGTTTTTTTTTTTTTTTTTTTACTTTGGAAGAGATTCCAGATCTAGGAGACGCACCTGAGCATTTTAGGTTCATACTACTTTGCAAGTAATTCAATTAGAGTTTTAATACAATAGACCATTAGACTTGTCCTATTTTTGGTCAGGGAATTTTAGTAGGTCTAGAAGCGGCCACTGTGCAACTATGTCTAGAGCCGCAACCGGGATTTATGTTCAGGGTGGGGTCCCAAAAGGATACATTTTCATGGACTTCATGTAACAGCATCTGGTAAGATTGGGGATTCCTTAACTGTCTCACTTTGTTTTATCATTGTTTTAATTGGGGCTTTTGGTATTTTTACAACCAGTTTACGAGGCGGACAAATATCCCTCATAAGTAAGTTCCTTCACCTTCTTAGAGCATTTATTATGCTGTTTGATTCTCCATATGCTATTTATTATGCTATTCTTGTTTTAGGTTGCTTTTTATTAGGCTATTCTTTTTTTTAGGCCTGTCCTTATTGTCTGTGTTTTGGGCTATTTTATCCTGATGGGTATATTAACCCTCTACTCAAAATATATTGAAAAGGGTATATTTTGTATCGCCAAAGAACGTGCAAGAGGTGGTCTTGGCCCTGACATCGTATGGAAAGGATCTTCAAGCTTAAAAAGGTAAGAAAGAAAATTCAATAAAAGGAACCAAATTTTCGTAACCTTAAGTAAAAGAATTGGTTTTCAAAATTTGTAAAACGTGACTGTTAAAGCATGGAAGGCCATCTTTTTAAATTTGCTCGCGTTACCCGTTATCCGCAGGTGTCGTTCATTTTGCCCTATTGCTTTTTACATTTTGTTGTATTTCGGGTAATTGTTAAAATTGGCTCTTTTTGTTTTACCGAAATAAGTTCTTGGCGTCCAGATAAAGTAAATATGAGGAACTAAAGTCTTCAATATAGTCTACCTGACCTATAAGTGGCACGTACCATGGTGCGTTTCAGTGGCACGGAAGTTGGACCATTAACACTACCTTCTTTATATTTGATTCAAAGTCCGTCCGTTTTTCAATATTTGTAACCCTTGAATTACATGATTTTTGTCTCACCCATTGAAGGTCCCCTTGGGGCCTCTTCTTATACACGGATGTAGCTTTTTGCTGGGCGACATTTAGTTACCTTTTTGTTTCTTGGGGTGGGCTACTTCTTGGACGAGAACCATGTACTTGTCAATGAGAGATCATTTCAGGGAAATTGTTGCTTTTCACGTGTTGTTTGGGCGTGTGTCGTGTTTAACCTTGAGATTTATTAGAAACTTGGTTTTGAAGATTTTATTCCGATAGACGATACCATTAATGGGTTGTTGCAAGTCCGTATCCAGGAGGGTGGGGTGTATTGGGTTTGATCCCCCCCCCCAAAAAAGTCAGACTCATAAAAAGAGTGACAAAAAATGCATTCCCCTCTTCTGACAAACTGTAGTAACCTAATGATAACAAATGGAAAAAGTAAGTGAAAACTAGCGTCTTGAAAATGTTTGGGATTTTAGGATAATCTTTGTAAATTGAAATGTTTATTGAATTAGATTGCATTCATTTGGAATAAATTAATGTCTTTGAAATGTATTACTTTAGTTTCATGGATTTAATAATTGAATTGTGCGTTTTAACCAAATTTTTAACCTTAAATCATAGTCGAAAAACTCTGAGCAAGGTGCTTTACCTTTTAGGGTCTCTTTAAGGACTCAAGATGGCGTTTTCCCCTGAAGCAATTATATTCATAATATAGAAAAAAGACAACAAGTGATGTATTTATTTTCTTCTGGAAAATTTATGAAAAAAAAATGCTTCCTCGGAAAAAGGGAAAATTAACCTTTGTTTGACATTCTTGATTTGTGAACGCAGTGGTTGTTATAAAAGGAATGAAAATTTTATTAAAAAGCTTTTTTTTAATAAAAAGCTTAATTTTTTAGAATTACAAAGTAGAACTCATTTTTATACCTAGATATGCATTTATTTGTAAACTCCGATACTAAAACAAAAAAGAACATGGAAATACTGTTTTGATGAATTTCACAAAGAAGTTTAACGGCGCTTCCTCATGGGCAAGATTCAAGAAAGAAACTTTTATAAAGACTTTGAATAAACTTTGTCATTGAACCCTCTCTGAAAAAAATCTATTGAACAATCTGGAAAGTAATTTTTTTTTTGAATGACCCGAAAAGCTATCTATTTTGTTTTGTATAAATATGCTAGTTTCGATTCTATTATTTTAGTATTTCTACTTATGATGGTCGCTGTATATGTGATCGAAATATCTGAACTTTTGTACCTATTTTTTCACTGTCTGAATAAATTTATCCCCATTTGAACCTTCAATTGTTTAATGAAATAACAGAATTCGTCTATGTTCAAGGATATACCCAAATGGGGGTCAGGATGCCTCCAGCCCAACAGAAGACCAAAATAGACATGTTTTGAATCTACTGTTCAAATCCCCACTCCATCCACTCAGATTTTTTTGTACAAAAACAAAAAAGAAAATTGATTGCACATTACTAGTAGAGATCAAAATTTTGACTGTATAATAATCTTGCACAGCATACATAGGACATTTTGAAACATTCTGTTACATCTAAAACATTTGTTTCAGAGTTGAAACTGATAACAACTAAAATCAGATACTTTACGAACATTATCAAATCAGCGAGTTCTTCTTTTTGAAGGGAATTAATTTGCCATTTCGCAATAATTGGCTTGGGATTGTTGTTGACTTATAACCCTGACCTGTATTTCATAATTAATTCAGTGACTGTTCTCAACAATTGGTTTGGCATAGTTACATATAAGATTTTTGCAAAGTGACGCGAATTGGCAAGCAGAAGAGGGGCGATTCCCCGTCGGAAGCGCCGTTGTACCTGCCGGGAGAGTCTCCCTTAAACTAAGGGGATCGGGTGAATTGGGACTGACGCTTCCCTTGTTTATTGGGGTACATCCCAGGGACAAGGTGACGTCACGACACTATTTTGCATTGGGTCTGTGTGCATTGCCTTTACTTTATACCTTTGTCTGTAAGGATTTTCCATGGTGTTGTATAATGAATGATGGTATTTCCTGTTCATTGATTCATTCTTCTGCTCTGAACTTTCTGCAAAACAGCTTAAAGAAAGGAATTGAAGATGTTATAACCCATGCTACGGGTTTTTTTTCGAAAAGCTACTTAAAGGACACGATTGATCTATTTTGTAGATGTAACAGTTGTGGTGATTCTCTGGTTCCAACTTGTAATTATTTTCCCTGAAGCCGATGCTTTTTCTCAGCTGGCATCCGAAATATCCGACTTTGATAGTACTTTAAAGTTCATTCAAGAAAAAGTCACGGCCTATGATCTGAATTATCCACCGCTCCCAAATTACAGCTCTAGCAAACCTGTTGAAAATCCAGCTACTATCGTCATTTCGGAAATCCCAATTGATATGGACAATCCAAGTAAGCGTAATGACGCAATTACCAGAATCCGCGCTCATGAAGCTATTTGTAGTGTCAAAGCCTCGGGCGATAATCTTTTCGTTTAGATTGAAACTAAAAGTTTTTTTTTGACGCTATTTCTAGCGTGCTAACTAACTGCGACGCCAGATTTAAAGAATACAAATTCTCTGGAATTGTGAAAGGCTTGGATAAAGCTCGTGCATCGGAGCTATTTATTGGTTGCGATGGTGTTGTTGATGCAAAAAGGATTGGCAACTCGGCCTCAGTGAAAGTGTCTTTCCAAGACGCTATTGCCCTCTCTAATGCTCACCGGTTGGGCTTAAAAGTAGGATATGAAATATTCCGATTTTTGACTATATATGGCGCCCTCGTTTCTGCCATAAGTGTCAATCACTGCATCACCTTACAGCAAAATGGAACCAAGCTATAAAATGTCCTAGATGTGCTGGTTCCCCTGTGTCTACAAAAGACACTCCCTACCAAGGCATCACGAAGTGTGCTAACTGCGAGGATGCTCATTTTGCTTTCAGTCTTAAGTGTCGTGTCATTTAGGATGTTCTCAGAAAGAGCCAAAAGGCAAAAAAATGATTGCCAATATCGACTTAACCACATGTTCATTCAACATCAATGGCTGAAAGGACGAAGATAATTCAATTAGCCAAAAATTGAACGATTTCGATGTCTTGTTTCTCCACGAGCATCTTCTACCACAAGTCAGTATTAATTCGCTCCGTAGATGTGACGATCACATTGTTTATACAACAAACGCTTATAAAACCAGAGGGAGACCGTCGAGTGGACTTGTTTGCCTAGCTAAAAGATCCTTCTCCCTCACTCATGTATTGTATCACTCGGCGGATAATTTTTTGGCAATTAGAATTACTAATCTTGCATTGGTGAATGTTTACCTTCCTCATAACCAGAATTCACTGTCTTCTCCGACGAAATTTGCAACTGTTTGCTCCTCCCATCAGCAGTCTCATCAAAAATATTGAAAGTCACGGATATGATTGGGTTGTAATGGGTGACTACGATTGTGATTTATGTAATTAGTCAACCCGCGCTGAACTTGTTTTAGAGTCTCTACCTACTGGTTTCCGCATTAGATCCTAGACACACGTACATTCCAAACAGTGGAACTCTGCACAACATTGACCATTGTGTATGCTCTGCTACAATGTCTTCCTCGGATGTACATGTGGACGAAGATGAGCGTGCTTCCGACCATCTCCTGATATCCTTAAAGCGTCTCCATTTCTTTTTAACCACACCGGTTGCCCGTAACTGGCAGCAAGCTTGATAAGAAGTGGTGTTCTAAAAATGAATGGAGGAAAATTGATCTTCCATTGTACGTTTTTACCCTTGCTGCTCTCCTCTCAAATATTCAAATCCTGTTCAGCTTGTTGTGCACTAGTGTTTATTTACCAAATGTTCGCTCCCTGTTAAACACGTATTACCTTCAAACCGTTGCCTGTTTGAAACAAGCAGAAGCTGCTTGTTTAAAAACCTGTAGTTCCATTGGAAAGATGTCCCCGAATTAAAAAGCATTAAAAATAGAGCAAAGTTCTCGCTTCGTATCTAGATCGCCCTGCGGTCACCCAAATGTAGGTAACGTTTTTGATATTAAATGAAGACCGAAGAAGAATTCAAGCGGTATCTGCGTAGTGTACGGTATAATGCCTCTGAATTTCCCAAAACTGCTTCTCAATGGAGTCAAATGATCAATTCCTCTAAGCTGGAACCCTCTGCTTCTAGTGATGTTTTTCCTGTGGCTTCTTGGATTAAGCACTAGTCTAGTATTTTCACTGTCTTTAACTATGCTGTGCATTCTTGTTTCTCTTATTTCCTTAGTGATTTAGGTGACTTGAAGCTGAAGCAAAACCATATAATCTCAGTCTCCTGTGAACAAGTGCTTAAAAATATTCAACAACTTAAATCGAAATCTGTCTGTAATGATGGTGTTGCTGTCTCCCACCTTCGAACGGAGTCGCGAGATTTAGTGTTCCACCTGCAGTTGCTTTTCAAAATGTGCTTGGCACTTTCTCTGGTGCCTGGCTCCTTTCTAAGCAGTACAGTAACCTCGATTCTAAAGCATGAAAAGGATCCTTTAAGTTGTGATTCCATAACTGTGGCTTGTAATGTTACCAAAGTTTTTGAGTATGTTCTGTTACCTTTTGTAACATAAATTACGGATAATAGTCAAAATCAGTTTGGATTCAGGTGGTGTATTTGTTGCCAGCATGCCCACCGTACTTTAACTTCTGTCCTTTTAAAGGCTCAAGTCAATGGCTCTAAGGTCCATTTTTGTGCCCTGGACCTTTCTAAAGCTTTTGACCGTGTTTCTCATGCTCAAGTTATGTTTTCCCTTGTCAGTTCTGGAGTCAACGTTTCTGTCGTTCGGGTTCTTCAGTTTTGGAATAGTAATTCCCATGTTCGGTTAAAGTTTTACTCTTAATTTTTATGGGAATATTCCATTCCGCTGGGTGTGCGTCAAGGTGGTGTTCTTCCACCGTATCTTTTTAGTATGTGTATCCAAAGTGTGCTATTCAAAATTATGCTCTCTTTTATGTGATTTGGTAAATGTCTCTTATATTGTATATGCGGATGATATAATTATTTTAAGTCGTTCTAGATCTAGCCTCTCGAGTTCCGTGTCATCTATTTCAAAACATGTCCAAAGTGTTGGTCTGTCATTCGAAAAGGATTATCTTTTTTTCTCTGGGCCCTTCCCACCCTTTACTTCGTTTATTTATTCGTTAGTTTTCACCTGTTTTCGTCTTATAGTTTCGTTTATCATTTAGAAGTTATTTCGTTAGCTGAGTTATGATTGTGTTGTGTATGTTTTATCTCTCGTATAGTTGTTTTATTTCACTTTTATTATCATTATCATTTTAGCAATTAAAAACTTTCAGTTTTACCATAAGAGCTTAAATAAAAAACATTACAAACATTCCTTCAATTATAAAACAATTTTATTTAAACAACGAATGTATATTAATTTCAAAAACGTTTCCCAAGATTTAAAAAAAAATAATTGAATTAAATTTTAAAATGAGCTAAAATTAGACCATATTATAATTCAAACATGAAGCCAGCCTTACAAGTAGCAGATTTTACCGGATTGAAAGCCGTCATTGTACTTGGTAAATTCTGAGGATTATTCTCTTTCAGGTTTGATGATAAATACTCTCTTACAATATCGCGTAATGACTCGGAGGTGACCCGCGTCGCTTCTGTTGGAAACTTTTTTGACTCGAAAGGAGTGCTCGTCAAATCAGCCATTCTGGAGCAAGTGTCAACAATGCACATGGAGTTGGAGAAGCGAAACCAATAAATTTATTTATTAAGGTTATTGGTGTTTTTCCTCTTTTTCTAAGAAACTATGAAATTTTGTACTTTGTGGCTATTTATGTACTCAATAAGGAGCATGGTAAAATTGACTTGTCTTATAGTCTTGCAATGTTTACACAAGGGCCTACCACTATATATCCTTGCTGTTGATGCCATTATGATACATTTTATGCAAAAGATATTGTCTTTAGATACTTGCCGCAGTATTACTCATGCTACTAGGAATTACTGTGACCGCTGCTATGTTTATTTCTTAGTTGGTGCACATTCTGTCAGACAACAGACAAAATAAAGGAAAAGGAATTGTAGTTTATAGTCATTCGTTAGAACCATAGAAAAATATTATGTCCCCTTCTAGCATAAAATTCAAACCCCTCTTAACCCTCTTCTCCCCCTAAAGAAAGTTTAGAACAATTACACTTTTACCGGGAGTTTAACCCGGTAACCCAGTCGTTGGACTGAACAGGGTAGACCTACCAAAATTGAGCATAAAATTCGTACCAATTTGACTTAAACCAGTAGTTGCGTGCATAAGGAGGAATACTTGCTTGGCTTCAGGCTCAAGTACCCTTTGTATAAAGTCACAAAATTGTTTGAGAGCTGAAAATTGGTGATCATGCTAGGTGTTGCCAATACTAACCAAATATATAAAATAGAGTAGTATAACGAGGGGTATCCGGATCACAGAGGATGGTAAATCCTTTTGTACGTACAGGGCTGCAGAAAAAGAAATATTTTTTTTTGTAAATTTGGCATTTCCAATGATTGGAGGAGGATGTCTATAACTCCTTCAAACTTTCATTTCGGTCAGGGTGCTACAAATAGTTGATGTTTTAAACCGTGTTCAATATTTATATTTATGAACAGAAAACTTAATGTTTACATTTATGAACAGGAAACTTAATATTTACATTTAGGAATGGAAAACTTAACACTTCTCAAAGAGAGCTTTGAGCTTTGATATTCGAGCTGACTGTTATAAAATCTGAACCAAATTATGACAGGTAGAATATTAAATCTGGAGCTGTATCAAGTTAATTTCTGTGTTTGTCCTTGATTAATGCATGAATGAAAATGCCCATTCAACAAGTACTGAGCTTTGGAAATGCAACAGATACAACACCTCAGGACTTTATCACCTATGCTTGTGTATTCTTTCGGTGTTCGTACCCAGAACTCAGGAAGATCTGCATGTCTAAACTCAAGAATACAGAGAAGAAAATATTGAAATAAAAATTAATGCTTCTTTATCTGAGGTTGGCAATTTGGTTGCTTGCTCAAAAAAGGTTTGATCAAAGGGACTTGAAATCCAGTTCTCTTCACTATTTCGCTCCTGGGAGTATTCCTTGGATACCATTTGAAGTTCTTATAATTGTGATGTAGTACTACATATCACTTCCTCTGATAGTTTGGGATTGTTCTCTATCATGATACTATGAAGCGTGCCGAACGCCTCACACTGGTTCTTAATCATGCAGGATTCCAGAATTTTAATTTCATTTTTGTGGAGTCGCTCTTGTCAGATATCTTGAAAATTTTGATCAAGATAATAGCTACCATTCCTGAACTAGCTACAAGTAACAATTCTTTCTCAGTAGCCAGTTTTCTGTTAAAATGCATTTTCTAATTTTCGTTACTCTGGACCGTGCTTTGTTCTTTACTAAGTTGCAGCTACCCCTCTGATAAAAAACAAGATGAGAAGGATTTTTTTTACTTGCAGTTTCTTAAATAACAATATGAATTAGCTATAAAAATAATAATTTGGTTGTTGTTGGCGAACCACCGCAGACCAGTGTAATTAGGCAAATTACCCACTTCAAAACGAACAAAATACTGAGACATTGACAGCGAAGTCTGTTTGCTTTTTAGTATTACAAATGATAATTTCGCAAATTAGAATGTTACCCTTACTTACTAGCGAGTGAGCAAAGCGGTGTTTTCCCATCCTAATAATTGAATGATTTTGTTTTAATGTTACCTGATCGCAGTGTGAATGTATGTTCATGCTCATGACAGTGTAATAAAACTGGAAAAAGTTAAAAAAATTTCACGGAAAAAAAATTGCTCAGAAAATGAGCAGTCTATCGATTATTCGAAAATGTCACATAACTGAAACGTTTTTAAGACCGTAACATAAAATAAAACGTAACAAAAATATTGCGAATTTAACCTCCGTGGCAATTCTGCCAAATATCAAATTTGCCACAACTGATAGTTTTCTTATTCCCCCCCCCCTCTCGTAGACTTCTACATACCCCTGGGGGTAAAAGTTGCATAGTTTGGGAACATAGTTTTCTAGAATATTCATCTTTCAGAGCACTGAAGAGGTTTTAGATCACGAAAATTACTATATTATTACCGGGTCTTTGTTTACCCGCTGCTTGTATTATCTTAATTGACAATTTAACTATGATATGGTCCGATCCGCACTTCCAGCCGGTATCGCATCCTGTGTAATCTTTGCTGTCTTATGTGGAGTTCACTCAACGGAAAGATATGGGTATGGTGTCTATTTGAGAATATGGTCTGTCCATAGACTTCCTTGTTAGGATATAAGAGGCTTGTGTCTGAAAGATCTATTTGCTACGACAGGGTTTATTTCTTGAGCGAAAAGTTGAACCAATCTGGTTCATTGTCCGTATCTTTCATCTTTTACCTATCTTCTACCCATGTGTGTATTCCTGTCACTACCCATATGAAATGTTTGTTATCATTTTTAAAGCCTTATTATGTTTACCATAAAATATATATTGCTTTTTTAGAGCTGACCCCTGAATGCTCGTAGGCTGACATTATAGTAATATTAAATAGTTTAATTTCGAATCCAGCTTTTGCAAGGTTCTTACTCTAGTAGAGCTTGTGCTGGTAACTCTTTTTGAGTTTCTGTTCATTGACCTTAAGAGAAAATATAACACCTTCACTAACACTGCTATCATTGGGTTCTAGGTTACAAATAAAAAAGTATTCGCTGCATCTGGTGTTGCTATGGAGGATTTTCAATAGTGCCATTATTGTACCATAAAAGATATAATGCCAATATTGTCTCTGATATGCAAAGGATGTTAGACGCTGTATTTCACCAGCTTTACAAGTTTTGGTCGTCCTGCTTATCATAGATCAGACGTTGCAACACCCTCTAAAGAGGGATTTTCAACGTTTCAGAACCTGTCTTAAGCGTTTTTCTGAAGGAGACGCTGGTAGGACTTCCAGCCCATTGCCTACGGGAATACCATAATATGAATAGGCTCTCTTTGATTTGCTTTTTTCATGATGTATCAGGGGATAAAGTTAATCGAGAGATCCCCAGTCTGACAGCGCCCCTTCATTTTAGTCAATTTTTTGCTAGTGGTGTAGCTAGAGAATGTTGTCATCACTTTGAGGTAGTGTGGTTGACTTCCCAAAGACATACTAGAGATTCGGGAAAAGGTTCGTAAATCCAAACCACGTTATAACCGGATTTAGAAAGCAAATCAGCTTTTGTCCTGTTGGCCGTTAAAGTGTCCCCAGGTGGTAGTGAGTCTGATCGGATCTTAAAACATTAAGAAGGAGCTGTATTCGTGTTTTTTTCTATTGAATTACATTTCCTCGAAGTTGTGAATTTTTATGTGAAAACACCTTCAACGCTCCAAAACTGAACTCCAGCCAAGGGGATCGTATAGATATAGACGTAGATGTATTTATTGAGAAACTCTACATAGCACTAAGAAGCACTGAAACTCAGCTGTTTACAAGGTACATAAGAATTGCGCAAACACGAACTACAATTACTTTATTCTGTTAAACAGACCCGTGAAAAGGGGAACAAAAGATGCTGATACTGTGTTGTACGGCAGTAAACTGGTTCCAACTTGGTGAGTGTGTTCGAGGGTGCGTTCATAGGTTAATTGAAGTTGTGAATTTTTATGTGAAAACACCTTCAACGCTCCAAAACTGAACTCCAGCCAAGGGGATCGTATAGATATAGACGTAGATGTATTTATTGAGAAACTCTACATAGCACTAAGAAGCACTGAAACTCAGCTGTTTACAAGGTACATAAGAATTGCGCAAACGCGAACTACAATTACTTTATTCTGTTAAACAGACCCGTGAAAAGGGGAACAAAAGATGCTGATACTGTGCTGTACGGCAGTAAACTGGTTCCAACTTGGTGAGTGTGTTCGATGGTGCGTTCAGGGATAAGATTCACATGTGTTTTGAGCTTCCTAGAATCTATTGCCCAAAATTGATTATAAGATTTTGGTGGCAGTTGTGGAGTGACTCAAGTCGTTGTAAATCAGAGGCTTTTTGTAGGAAGTATAGCTTACTCTTATCATAATTTTACAAGCACGTGTTAACTGGACACTTAGGCCCCAAACAGGACACGCGTATTGTAAAACAAGCAGAGTGTAAGTCATGTAGGCCAGTTTCATTGATTTCCCCTTGAAATCGAACTGTTTCATTGTAACAAATGATTGTAGGGTGGCGTATTCCTTGCGACCTAACTCTTTTACTTGGCTGTTAAATCTCCAATCAGTTGATAAAGTTGCAACTAGTATCTTTTCACTGTCCACAGACTGGAAGAGAAGTAATGGCTCTTAGAAATCAGTTTTAGAGGATTGAACCCTATTACCCTGCACTTCATTTCATTGAGAGTGTGACTTACTTGTTCACAATTGGTGCAAAACCTACTCATAATTTTACGGTCAAATTCCGGCACAGCGAAATCTCCTTCGACTACATATTTCAGTTGCAAGGATAAATCGTCCACAAATTTGTTTCTATCCTTAAAGGACCGAAGGATGGGGTTTATAATAGCCAGTGAAACGATACCAGCAAGTTTGGTACCTTTAGAGGTACCACAGGTAATTGGAAGAAATGAAGAGTTCGTGTCATTTTAGTTCAAGGCGAGGGCACACTGCTCACAGCCAGACAGATATTCGGCAACTATAAGCAACAGGTCAGCTTTGGCACCCATTTTACTTCTGTCTCTAAGAGCAACAAGGTGTCTGATCAAGTCAAATGCTTTTCTATAGTTGGCATTGTCAAGATCTACTGAAGATTTGCCCTTCTCTAGTCAGGATGGAATACCATCGCACAACCCGACAACATAAACTGAGGTGTTGGAGCCACGAAGGCATCTGTATTTATAAGGGTCTAATTGAGCCTTGAAATGTATGTTTCTGTAACTTTCGCCATACACGGGGTCTGCAAAATCGGTCTCGAGTCATTACACGACTTGGAGATATTTCTTATGTATCACTTTAATGTATGACTTTTTTCCAAGTGTTCGAAAATTTGCGGAGAGTCAGGCACAGATTAATGATACTCGCTAGAGGAGTCGCTATGAAAGGAGTATATTTGTGAAGAAGTCTCCCAGGGATTTCATCAGGAAACGACGAGCGCTTGCGTTTTCTTTTGATTAGTTCATGAGGAACTTGATAAGGCTCTAGTGGCGTTCGCTCGCTACACTGTCTAGATTTTAGAGAATAGTTGCGATTTCTTCACTCGTAAAGCTCCGGAATGTGGAGCATATACCAATGAAAAAAAGTTCAACTCCGACACTGCCAATTAAAGTTGCGGTCTTTCAGAATCCGAAACTGAGGGTATAGGGTTTTGCCGGTTAGCTTCTTGACCGAACCGTGCCATTTTTTGCAGTTGGTAAAAAGACACGAATCAACATGGTGTGCAGCAAACGATTTCTTGGCTTTGCGGCATAGAGCAACGACTTTGTTGTGCCATCCTTTATCATGAGTTTGAGATAGCTGATTTATAAGAGATTTGATTTCAGTTGTAATCCGTGGCCGACTAGAGGAGGGTTTGTCTTTGTTGGGAAGCGCTCCTCGTGCTTTTCGTACAAGATCGAGCTTAGAAGTTCGGTTTTTCTATCCAGGGCTTGTTCATTGAGTGCTGCTGAGAAATCATACTGACTTATCCATCGTCCGAAGGACCGGATGTTCGTTTTAGTTACAGGTTTTGCTACAACAGGGACAGGAGCTACATAGAATGTATATCATTATTGAGTGTAACTTAAAGAATGTCAGAAAAACTCTTTTGGTGAGTGGTATTTGAAGCTCCAAAATATATATTGCTAGACCAAAATTTTCCGTTTTTTATAAAATGGTTCAGATCAGCTTTGATCCCCAGACACATACTATAAGGAGGGGGTATGCGTTTAATTCTATTATTTATTTGCAGTAAGTATCTTATAATTCTTTATTTGTGGTTTGAATGAAGATCGTTCACCCTTTTTCAACCTCACTCTGTGCATTAAAGTTTAAGTTATCGCTTATTAAAACTTTTTGTCATATAATAAATATTGACATTTGGCGAATAAGAATTAAGTTTCAAGATATTCATTCATCATTCAAAGTAAAAAGAAGACACATTTGACATTCTATATTAATTCTAGTGATACTGCCGTTTGAAGACTTCAGTGAAGTCTGGTAATGTTAAATAATGTTCTACTAGCTAAAATTTTACCAAAAACAAATGCTGCTTTGGAATGATGAGCTATAAATAAAACAGGTCATTTTTATCAGCTGAGCTGCGCACATGGTTAGGAACGACACGTGACAGCGTGAGGCAATTACTAAATGTTTTTTGTTTATAGCGTTTAGATGTTCTTCAGATGTGGTTAAGGATTTTGCCTGACTGTGTTTTGGACCAGATTCGTATTTTTTGGAACAAAAGGGAGACAAACTGGCCCTGTTTATGTGGGATGATCTTTATTACTGATTAAAGAGGGCAGCTGAAATCAAAATGTCTATTAGAAAAAAATTAATTGGCGCTGCGTTTGGGCGCTTTCCAGAAAATCCCGAGACACCCAAATTACAGGCTTTAAACAGGACTGTTAGGGGGAATATGCGCTCTTCCATCATCTATTTTTTTTTTAGTCGTAGCTGCTTTGTTTTAGCTAAGTTCTACATTTTAGCTAAATGCGCGATTTCTTATAAACCATGGAAAGGAAGTGAAAAGAAACTTGAGAAAACAACCGTCTGTCTCATTTCAAAGCCATTCTAGCGTAACCAATATTGTGTTTCTAGAGCCATCTATTAGTTAAAAAG
The DNA here is from genome assembly GCF_032884065.1 of Artemia franciscana. Taxonomy (NCBI): domain Eukaryota; kingdom Metazoa; phylum Arthropoda; class Branchiopoda; order Anostraca; family Artemiidae; genus Artemia; species Artemia franciscana. Next base: position 6,242,236 of record NC_088878.1, on the reverse strand, counting down.
GCAAAATTAATAGATTTAACAGTGGTAGTGGTCAGGGGCGTAGCTCCAGCATTTTTTTTGACGGAGGGGGGCAAAAAGGGTTCCTATCGGGGTAGTCAAGGTAGATGTGCTATATCATAATTTCTCTCCAAATTATTGGGGGAGGGGTCAACTAACCCCCATCCTTGAGGGTATATATATATATATATATATATATATATATATATATATATATATATATATATATATATATATATATATATATATATATATATATATATATATATATATATATATATATATATGTCCCGGTCTGTAATTTCGTCATTCGACAAACATGACGTCAGTCGACAAACAACTTCATGACGACATACAGCTCAATCCTTACAATGACGTCAGACGACGAACATGACGTAAATCAACAGACAAACAACTTATATATATATATATATATATATATATATATATATATATATATATATATATATATATATATATATATATATATATATATATATATATATATATATATATATATATATATATATATATATATATATATATATATATATATAAGCAAACCTGGCTTTAATTCCCCCCTTATTAGGATTGTATAAAAAAGGAGGTTAGGTTAACTCCCTATATACATGTATATATGTATATAAATTATATTGGTGTGTGGTGGCAACGAGACTTTGTGGCCTGAGTCTACCCTTTGTGAATCCACCCATAACACTGGCAATAATAGATTTAACGGGGCTAGACCAAAAATGTACTTAAGACCAAATGACTCATAAATTAGCCGTGAGTAGTAAGCATATATATGCAGGAAAAAATGCCTATTGAGGTTCTACATTGCCTAGTCGGTTCTGAACTTTTCTTATTCTTACACATTTTATAGACACCAGTATTATTAACATAAATCTTCTCTATTGACATGACTTATATAAGTAAGATATATAAATACTTCTTTCAAAATCAAAATGGCTTCTTTCAAAATGGTTTACCCTTTTATTAATAATATTTAGTTTAATGTATCATTGAAGATTCTGAATGTAATGAAAGTCTTTTATAACATTTTAGTAATATCTAAATGTCCCATCTGCTCATCAAACTAAAATTAAAGTTTCCCCTATTTGTCTAATATGAGCTTTCTAATTTTCCCAAAAACATGTCACTTCATTTCGTCTTCTATTGTGCTCTTTACCTTTTGAGAAAAACCCCAATCTCTAAATTAATCTATGCTGAGTGGTCTCAGTCGAAGTAATCTCTATCTTAGAAAGAACCCTCTGTTCAAAACATCTGCCTCCCCCTTTTCATAAAAAGCGGTTTTCTGTTTGAGATATGAAGGTGAGGCAGGAATAGAGACGAGATTACTTGCTTATATTTTAGAACTTTTTTTGAGGGGTTCTTTGAACTATTGCCAAAGGAGGGTAGCTCTATGTCTTTTTCGTTCCCAGACATTGTTAAGAATTTTTGGTAGGATTATTGTGAGAGAATTTCTTCAACTGTAATAAGCTTAGGGGAAAAGCAAGATTACAAATTGATTGTTTAAACTTGGATTTTATCTTCCCAATACACTAATCTTTACCTACTCTTTGCAAAATAGTACCTACTCATAGTGCAAAATAGTTGTATGAAGGTTGTAATTACATTAATAACAGTATATACCATGAGCTATGGCAAATACCTGGTCTAAAAAATGTATCAGTCTTATACTTCGTCGCTTGGAAGACCCTCCCAGTAGAAGCATTCCCTCGAACAAAGGTAGATATAAAGAAAAATCGTTGGTGGGGGGGGGGGTTAATGTGACAAGGACACAAATAATTGACGAAATTGATGAGCCTATTTAGAAAAAGGTATTTTAATGTAAGTTTCTTTTATATTTTCATTTGTTGTTTTGCTGTGGACGGCCCTTCGATATGGGGTCAAAATATTCATTTAAGGTTAAAGTTCCCCTATTATCGAAAAAATTTTCTATTTTTCTAGTAATTGTTTGATTTTATTAAGAGGGGGTTTTACAAAAAAAAACTTAAAAACCCATCAAGAATGTGTGTTTAGGCATTTTTATTTCGTTTTACGAGCGAAACAAATATTTCAAAACGGGGTCAAACCCCCTTTTGATGCCCAAAATATGAAAAGCAAAAATTTTCGCCTTAACAACCGAAAATGGCAAACAAAATTTAACAATTTTAAGTCGTTCTCTTAGAAAAACTCGAATCAACTCTGGTTCGGTGAATAGATGTATCTGAAACTAATGTTTCCAATAATATGAACATCTCTATACTTCAGTGCAAATTACAACTTTTCTGCGATGACTTTAAGCTCGAATTCTTTGAATATGAACCTCAATATCTACCAGTGTTTTCACTTTGTTGGATTTCTCCGTAAATTCAGGATACCTTTACTTTAGCATAAATAGTTCTCATACCGCACTGTTTCCTTTTCATTTACAAAATTTAAGAAAGGAAAACGGGCACAATTTAAATAATTTAAGAGACAAAAATAAATTACAAAATTTAAGAGAAAAAAACGGGCATAATTTAAATAAACAGTGGAGTAAAGCAAAAAAAAAACAAATTTTAGATAATTAAAATCTGTTTTTAATTTTTATATAGGCTAGTACTCTTTTTTTAAATAGGCTCATCAATTTGGTCAATTATTTGTATCATTGTCACACTACCCCCCCCCCCCCTCCAACAATTTTGCTTGTTAATAATTAAAATAATTATATTAGTTTTATTAATTTTGATTGTTAATAATTAAAATAATTAGTTATATTAATAATTAATATATTTATTAATTAAAATTACTAATTTAATTTTAAATAATTGAAAAAACGGCATAATTTAAATAAACAGTGGAGCAGAGAAAAAAACACAACAAATTTTAAATAATTTAAATCCGAATATTTTTACTCTACGTCTGGGAGTCTTTTTCAACGGAAGGGGGGGTTAGGATACGAGATTTCTAAAAGAAAAACTATTGCTTATATAGATCTTGGCTTTTTTATCGACAGAGTTGACTATAGTATACTTGGGCATAGAATCTGCTGCTGTATTTTTTCAAATCTACCAGCAAAAGTTGTAGTCAGCCGTTTTTTTTTTTTTTTTTAACGTATTTGCACCATTTGATCATTTTACAAATGACGGCGATATAAGCAGGGAAAACGTGAGTGACGCGAAGCGTGGCGAGTGGAAAAGCTGCAAGACGTTTTAGCCGATACCGATACCGATTTTAGTCGATACCAGCTAAGATTTTCTAAGCAAAACACAATAGATTTTTTCGTTCAGTGGCAACTCTTGTAGTAATCATCTTAATTAGTTGAAAAGAGTCTTCGTCAAGATTTTTTGTACAATTTTTAGGGAAAGGTACTGGAAGCACCGGATTCCAACTTCTTTAATATAGAAGTGTTTTTCCTACTTAAAATAAAATATGAAGTTAAGAAGATGAATAATAGTAAACTAAAAGAACCTAAACCGAAGAAAAATGTAAGTAATTATAAATATATTCAAAATCAGAAGTTTATTACCTTGTTTTCTGTCAGAGTGGTCCGTAGTTCTCATTTGTTTCGCCTCTATATCTGGCCTCCTATATATATATTTTGGGCCAGTGCGCTTGCGAACTGTGAAGCACATATGTATGTATAGTGGGCAATAGAAATTGTACCACTCTTCCCAAATTTGAACCAACGGTCTCATGGAGCTCTTTCCTTTGGTAAATAATCATACTTAGACGTTTTAGCCGATACCGATACCGATTTTAGTCGATACCAGCTAAGATTTTCTAAGCAAAACACAATAGATTTTTTCGTTCAGTGGCAACTCTTGTAGTAATCATCTTAATTAGTTGAAAAGAGTCTTCGTCAAGATTTTTTGTACAATTTTTAGGGAAAGGTACTGGAAGCACCGGATTCCAACTTCTTTAATATAGAAGTGTTTTTCCTACTTAAAATAAAATATGAAGTTAAGAAGATGAATAATGGTAAACTAAAAGAACCTAAACCGAAGAAAAATGTAAGCAATTATAAATATATTCAAAATCAGAAATTTATTACCTTGTTTTCTGTCAGAGTGGTACGTAGTTCTCAATTGTTTCGCCTCTATATCTGGCCTCCTATATATATATATATATATATATATATATATATATATTGGGCCAGTGCGCTTGCGAACTGTGAAGCACATATGCATGTATAGTGGGCAATAGAAATTGTACCACTCGTCCCAAATTTGAACCAATGGTCTCCTGGAGCTCTTTTCTTTGGTAAATAATCATACTTTGAATTCTGTTTCTCTTCAAGTTATTCATAGTTTTGAATGGGGATATAAAGTTTCAGAAAAAATAAAAGCATGACTTTTCCTAGATAGCCTACAATAATTTTGACTATAGGTTTACCCATTTGTCTCTTACGAAAGCAAAGAATAAACCATTATATTTACATTTTAAGGTAAATAACCCTATTTTATATTACTTTTCGCTTTAATCATGGAGTGCTAGAGGGGCAAGTGGACATCAGATCTCGACTAGGAGGAGGGGAGGGGAAAGCTGAAATTGGATCAGAATCTGCTTCTAGTAAAGTCCACATGTAGATATGTTCCCAGGTTATCAAAATAGCGTATATAAATTATCTAAGGATCAGCTTGTGGAATTGCCCTGATTTTTTAGGGAGGCTATAGGAGCAAGCGAACGTCATTTTTTGTCTCGGGTGAAAAGGCAGGGATGGATTAAAGATTAAACATGTATCAAAGTAGTTTGTATGTTATCGTGAATGTCCAAAATTGGTGAATGTCGATAGTCACCGGTGAATGTCCAAAATACTTTTTTTTTCTCTTTGGATTTAGTCAGCGTTGTCAGTTATCTTTTTCGGTTTAATGCAAGGCTTGATGATGACAGGTTAGATCAGGTTAGGTTTGGTTAGGTTAGGTTTTTGACCGATTTTTCATATTTATAATCAAATTTAACCTAACCTGAACTACTACTACTACTACTACTACTACTAATAACTCACTGCAGCACCAAGCCGCCTGAGGCCAACACAGCTACGCACGCTCCTCCTCCAACCTAATCTATTTAAAGCCTCCCTCTTTACACCCTCCCAGGAAGTTCCCATTTCCTTTAAATCCTTATTTATGACATCCTCCCAACCCAGACAAGGACGACCTGCTTTCCGTGTAGCCCCAGACGGTTGGCCAAAAAGGACAATCTTCGGTAATCTGTCATCCTTCATCCGTAGAACGTGGCCTAGCCATCTCAACCTTTCTTTCATTATAGCCCCAGAAAGCGGGATTGAACCACACTTTTCGTACAACCTACTGTTTGAAATACGGTCAGTCAGCCGGGTACCCAGAACAATCCGTAGGCAATTTCTCTGGAAAACATCTAGTAAATTTTCATCTGCTTTTCGGAGTGTCCATACTTCAGAGCCATATTTGACCACTGTCATCACTGTAGCTTCCAATATTCTAATCTTGGTTTGTAGGCTTATCTTTCTATTCTTCCAAACTTTTTTTAACTGTGAAAAAACACCCTGAGCTTTAGCTATTCTACTTTTAACATCTTCACTGCTCCCACCATCTTTACTAATAATACTACCAAGGTAACTGAAGCTCCCAACCTGATCAATCTTTTCGTTACCTAAGGTCACCTGTTCATCTTCACTTATTCCTAACCTTAGTGACTTAGTCTTCTTAACATTAATTTTCAAGCCTATTTTAGCACCCTGAACTCGTAAAGCCTCTAAAAATTCATTCATTTTGCTCACACTTTCATCTAATATGCTTAAATCATCAGCATAATCTAAGTCCAGGAGCGTTCTTCCTCCCCATTTGATTCCATGGTCTCCAATTGCCTTTCCTGTGCTCCTTAAGATGAAGTCCATCAAAATGATCCATATAAAGGGGGATAGAACACAACCCTGCTTAACTCCTGATTTAATACAAAACCAGTTGCTAACCTCATTTCCTACCTTAACCGCAGCAGTATTATTCTCGTACATAGCGCAAATCACTTTAATGTATTTTTCTGGTATACCATATAACGATAAGACCTTTGTTAACGCTGTTCTATCAACAGAATCGAAAGCTTGCTCATAATCGATAAAACTAAGGACCAAAGGTGTTTGACAACGAAGGGACTTCTCAATTATTAACCTAAGAGTGAAAACATGGTCGACACATCCTCTACCTTTTCTAAAACCACATTGTTCTTCCCTTAAAACTTTGTCTACAGCATGTCTCAGTCTAAAAAGTATCATATTACTCAGTAATTTGCTACCTACAGAGACCAGACTAATGCCTCGATAATTCCGACATTCACTCTTGTCACCTTTCTTATACAGTGGTTTAATTAAGGTTTTCCTAAAATCATTGGGTACTTCCCCTTTTTCAAAAATCATGTTCATAATCTTCAGTAGCTTATTCCTAACCTCAGAGCCACCATATTTAAGGAACTCATTAATCATACTATCAGCACCTGGGGCCTTATTATTTTTTAATCCTTCTAGTACTGTCGCTAATTCTTCCTCACTAAACAAATCTTCCTTCACATCCAAGGTATCACAAACTTTTTCATTTTCATCTATATCTTTTCCTGCAACTGTATCTCGGTTTAGCACATTCTCAAAATGTTCCACCCATCTTTCTTTAACTTTTTCCTTATCACTAATTGTGACCCCATTTCTATCTTTAACTGGGACTAGCAGAGCCAATTGAATCCAAGCAGATTGAAAGGAATTTCGGACATTAACCAATGAATGTCAACATTAACCAGATTTCGGACATTCATGGTAACATCATGGGAGGATTGAGTTAAAACTTTTAGATTGTTTACGGACTTCGATTGTTATTATTTTTTGGGAAATGAATAAGAGTCTGAAAAATTTCTGTTGTGTAAATGGGGTCTTATGAAAAAGGAAGGATGATTTTTCTTAAAATCTCAAGACATCTGTTAGGCTTGTTTTGCCACACGACAGAAAATTTCGTTCATCGAAAGTATCTACACTTGAAAATAATGTTTCGCCCAAACTTTTTTTCTGATCTAGGTCTCTCAATAGTTTTGTTCAGCGCTACTACTTGACTCTGAATGGCCTTTATAATTCCAGACCGTAAGACTAAACGATTTGGGACACGCAAAAACGGGGCTTTATATTCTTTAAATCGACTTGAAAACAACATTCATAAGTTTTTTGTCCGGGTGGTATTCTATACAGATAGAAAATTCGGTCTTAAATTACTGAGGAAAAAGTCAAACTTCTACATACAGAATGGGAGGTTGAGAGGGGGTCAGTCTCCTCAGAAACAAAATAATTTCTGTTCTTTTTAAGTTTTAGGTTTGCCATGTTTATCTGGAAAAAATACTGTTTGTTAGTTTTATTGGTAATTACCAATAGACGCAAAATTAGAAATGTTTATTTGTGTTTTCTACTTAGCAGGCAACGGATTCTCCGTTTCCAGGGCAACGGAAAGTCGAGCTTATTGTGAACTAAACAATCCCCTGCATATATAACCAATGGATGAAGACCCTTCCCCCCAACTAGACTCTTCAGAGAACAATGACATATTTTTCAAAATATTTGAAATGACCCCTGTCCAACAAGACAGGGGTTCGAATCCTGGTGTCGCTGGTTATTTGGTTTGGAACAGGGATCAGTGGCGTTACTCTGTAAGCTCAACCAGAGTCAACCCAGCTCTAAATTAGCTTCTTTTTGTTTACTTACACTGCCTTTATTAACTATTATAAGTTTGATTAAAAAATATGAAAGCTAGTTTTCGTCGTCGGAAAAAATGTAAATTTTACTTGCTTTGAACAATTTTGGAGAGCTCTAAAATCGAGATTTTGGTAATTCTTTTAGTTTGAGTTTTGAAATGCAAAAACGTGTTTCTGTACAATTTTGAGCCAGTCCTTGCCGAGTGGTTAGCATGCTAGACTTGAAAGCCTTTGTGCCTGAGGACAGAGGTTCAAATCCTAGTGTCGCTGGTTATTTGTTTTGAAACGGGGTCGATAGCCTGACTGTGTAAGCTTAGCCTGAGTCGACTCAGCTCTAAATGGGTACCTGGAGAAACCTTGGGAAGGTAAACAGGAAGGGTGTGCAAAAGCACATTATGGCTGGCACCCAGCCTCCCATTGTACTTCCTGGCTGAACTGCTAGGAAATAGAGATTAGTGCTACCAGTAGGGATTGTATACTCCAGCTCCGTATTATTTACCTTTTTTACCTTTACCCCTTTATATTTGGTGGACGGTTAATTGTTTGTTGATGTTGACATGTAGTTAGGATTAAGAAAAAAAAAGGCTGACAAGTTTTTCATCTCTATCCCAAAGTGTCGATTTATCTTCTAATAAATGTTTTTCATCAATAATGCTTATCCTGGATTGAACTTGTACAAGCAGGTGGTCGAGACGCCCTATAGAGCAAGGGCAAGTCAGGTTAGCAGCAGGGGATATTAGATTGATTCCCTCAATGTACGGATGCACAGCTGCTTGACTTGGATCAGTGATTAAATACTGCAGACTAAGCTGGTATATTTTACACTTCACCAGTGAACCTAAGCTGCCTAGATAGAAAATATTACCAAAGATAATGCTGAATACCATAGTGAAGCTTTCTATATTACTTGATAAGCACAATTTTGATTAGGATTTGGTAATATTTTTTCCTGCCAATAAATACTATGGCTTATACTACAAATGACACTGTCTGTTTATGCAAACAACAGATACTGCGCAATCCATTGGGTTTAGAATAAATAGTACAAGAGAAACTGGATAATTTCACACTTCAACTTTTAGCCTAAGCTGGTCACTTGGGGGAGGGGGTGGCTGCTCCCTAATAATTCGGATAAAAATTATATAGCCCATGCCCATTGACTCTCCAGATACACACGCCTCTTGACCCAAAATAAAAATGCTGGAGCTACACCTTCAAAGCTTGTCAAACTTTCCTGTTCGAGAAAGCGGGATCCACTGACGCGCTAAGAAAACGGCTCAAACGCAACCTTAAGAGATGCCCGTGACATAAGTAAGGCCAATACACAAAAACGAATGGTAAAACCGAAAAGGAGTATCCACCGTTTATTTATCAAGTACTTCTATTAAGAGAACATAAATGGATAATAGTCACGAACTATATGAAATTAAGCTTTTTACATATTCAGAGTAATATTTTTGGACTGCCAATATAATGGCTAAGTTAATCGATCGAATACTTATTAAATACAATAATTTCTAAATAAATATACACTTTCACAACATATAAAAATTATTTTCTTCTGTTTTCATAATTTTACATCAATTTTGTAGTGCAGAATAACTGTTTCCTGTTTCCTGTTCGAAGTTCTTTCCTGAAACGAGAAACTATTGTTGCTATAGATTACTGATTGTTGTAGATCAGCAACTTTGTCAAAATTCATCACATGCTTTTTTTTGTTACCTACTATAAGAAATCATGAATATGGGGGGGGGGGAATTGGAGAATAAATAGTTGTTAAAAAAAAAGCCCATTACTGTGACCATAAGGTTTTTTTACATTCATTCAGGTTTAACGCAAGAAAAAATATTGATGGACGGTTGAACCTCTTCCTGCAACGTTGAGAAACTGCTATTGCTGTAGATTGTCTCCTGTAACAATTTTTGCAGCTTTTAGTGCAACTTTAGATAGCTTTTTTTTATATATATAATCATGAAAAGAACTGTTCAGCACATAGGTATAGCACAGAAAAGTAAGTAAAAAAAAAGGTAAAGGATACGGCATTAGACTTTACAGTCCCTACCGGCGGTGCTGATCTCCGTTTCTTGGCCCTTCAGCCAGGAAGTGCAATGGGGGGTTGGGGGCCAACCATCCTGTGCTTTCGCACACCCTTCCTGTTTACCTTCCCCAGATTTCTCCAGGTACCCATTTAAAGCTGGGTCGACTCTGGCTAAGCTTACAGAGTCACGCCACTGACTCCCGTCCCAAACTGAACAATTGGGTACACTGGGATTCGAACCCGCGTCCTTTCAGACAAAGAATCCCAAATCCAGCGCACCAACCGACTTGGCTAGGACTAGCACAGAAAAGTAACAGCTATAAACTGGGAATTGAAAAATTGATTTCAACTAAAAGTTTCTTTTTGATAGATTTTTAATACATTTATTGACGCTTAGTCAGATCGCTTATTAACTCTGTCAACAAGTTGGATCTTTCCTTAATTTAGTCAATTTCATCTAATATCGCCGTGGGCAGTTAGAAGAAATGAAGTGCAAGAAGTCAATTGGGATGTTCTGAAACAAATTTGTGATTGTCCCCAAGCAGTCCCCGTTAGAAATCTATCGACAATGATTATGACAGATAGATTCGAACATAAAGGAGCCGAATTGATATTATGGAAATTTATGAGGGATTGGGGTAATATTTTCTGGATAATGTACTACGATAATACGATCAATTTTTAGTCTCAAAATAGTTGCTGATAGTTGAGATAAGTCAAAAGATATATAGAGTGTCGACACTGACATGTACTAATTTTATTTTCTCCCTAAATCGAGAAACTGAAGGTAATAAACTTTTAGTCACTATGATATGTTAAGAACCTTGTATTAAGAAAATGAAACCAAAATTTCCTCACCCTAATCATGAGTCCCTGCGGTAATGTGGAGAATTAATTCAATATTTATCGTAGTTTTCTTCAATATATCCGGAAGGATAGTACCAAAGCTTTCCCAACTCAAGTATAAAACTCTGAAAGGTCCCACGCTATATAGTCTTGTAAATATACGGTTTTGACCCAAAATTTGAGCAACAGAAAAGTTTTGGCATCAAAATTAAGCAAAAAAAGAAAAAATTCACTTAACAGCTTATTAAAAATTGGCCAAAATCGGTCATACAGAAATACCCCTTCTTTCACGGGAAAAGGGGGGGGGGATATCGAATTTAAATTTTCTGCAATATTGTTTGGATTGAATATTCGTCTCATATTAATTCAAATCAAAAGATACTGCGAATGACATCAGAATAGGAAAATTCTTTTGCTTAGAACTTGATGAAAAAGCTGAACCTTGATATTTGCTGTATTTGTTGGAATGAAAGGTCTTTTTGTATTAATTCAATTCTATGGAGACAAACAATTACATCAGAGTGAATTTTCAGATTGAAATTACATCAGATTGAAATTTGTACTAAGGGATAGAATTTTCAGTTCTGATGTCATTTTGTGTCTCTCCGGACTTCAATTAATGGGAAACTACCTTCAATCCAGAAAATATTACAGAGGTAAAATTCAAGTCCCCTCCCTTTCCCCCTCTTTTTCTTGAAAAAATGGTATTTTTGCAAAGCTGATTATATACGATATCGGATATGTTGTTAAAAAAAAAAATTCTGAATATTTTGGTGCCAAGGACGTTTAAATTGCTAAAACACTGAGGTTTGGTTTTTTTCGTAGTTTTACTGAACTAATAGGCCTAGTGATATACCGTCAATCTCATAGCCTCACAAAAACATCCAATGGTGCGATGCCAGGAGAAAGTAAAGACCATTTCCGTGGCGTTTTGCAAACAGGGCCCAAGTCCCGTTTTTCCGAAGATGAGTTAAGCATATAGTTTGAAGAAACCCGAAGAGATCTATCGATCGGTCTATTCAAACGGGTTTTTCTTTAATTCTGACCGAGATTGTTCCAATTGGGTATAAAAAAGAATGTAAGTCCCTTATCTCCGAAGCTACGAACAATCCAAAAATTTGGACCTTTCCAGTGCATTCCGATTGGAAAGTTAGCTAGGAATCCGTCCTTAAAGTTTCAAGTTTCTTAAATTCTGATTTATGAGAAACATTTTTTTCATTATGGCTTTTTATTTTCATTAATCTCTAAAATTAGGAAAAGAGGACTTAGGTTCTTTTTGCAAAACGCCATCATATATTGAGTCAATCTTGCTTATTGTCAAGCATCCTTAAAATAATATTTTTTGTTTCTAAATTAAGGCAAGTTTCATATAGCTTCTGTTCGTAAGTTTTCTTGTCTTATTTATGTAGTTTAGAAAAAACAAAATTAATGACCTTCGTTTTGTATGTCCGATGAACCTACCCCAGCAAAACAAAATTGCTAAAAAGTTCTAGAGCGGATGATTTTGTAGATCAAGTCAACATTTTAATTTTCATAAATAGAGAAGCATATGTCCAATATATGTCGCTCTCATGAAGTTACACAGCAACCGCTTATGAGGGTCTTAGAATTGTTTTTAAAACATAAATATAATTCTTCGATTTTCCAGATATAAAACTCTCCATTTGATTCCCATAGAATATTAACTAAACCCTGAGCGGTTGGGCGTGCAACCCGTCTTAACACCTAATAACATACTTCGTGCTGGGTAGACAAATCAATCAAATTCTAGGCGGTCACTTCATGCCTCTCTGTTTACTCTGTAGTTACTTAAATCTAGTTAAGTTTTAGTGTCTAAGGTCAAAACGTGCTATTAAAAACTTTGGGTTTAATTGAAACCAAGAGAGACAGTCCTCTTGGTACCATTTAATTACTGGGATTGGACGTTCTCTTATTAGAGGTTTCAGTGAAAACAGATCCGATTTTCCGATAATTTTTCAATTCGCCAAGAATCTGACTTTTAGTAAGAGCCACTTTGCTGATGATTATACAAATTTTGCCACTCTGGTTATCAACTTGACTACAAATATCTCATAATGACATAGCGAAAGAAAGCCAAGTTAGCATTAAGGGCATAAGCTAATACCCTCGTATTCGTTTAAATTTAAAAGTTTGTTTTTATTTAAATGAACAATTATAAAACTATAAATACTATACCCTTAAACCAAAAAAGGAAATTGCTGATGGGAATGTTCTTATTGACTTTGGAAAATATCGCAGAACATTCTTTGGAACAAATAATGCTATCAGGAATTTGTAGTATGGGCTGGCACTTTTTTTTCTTTCTATTTAATAGTGTAGTTTAAGGACTTTTAGCATATGTGCCATTTTCATTCTTTCTATCTTTACTGCTATCTTTTTTCTATCCCTTAATATTTCATTTCAATGTTTATTTCTTTCCATTTTTTACTCATCTTGGTTCTTGATTTTAGTAGTAGGACCCATTTTGTTGATGATGGCGCAAACTTGGGCTTTTATATTTATCGACCACAGGATTATTACATCTCATAATGATATTAAACAGAAACACAAGGTTTCTTTTTTACTGAAATTAAGGAGCAACATTAAAATCAAGAAGAACAGAAACTATTCTGTCTATGAGGGGAGCTACTCCCCCCTTAATACCTCACTCTTCCCACTGAAGTTTCTTAGTACTTTGAAAAAGCTTCTTATTCCAACTAAACGGCTCTGTTCCGAGTCGCTCTGAAAGAGCTGGGCCAAGAAGTCAAACTTTAGCATGAAGAACGAGGTATTGTTCTTCAACCTCGAATACATATGAAGACCCTCAAATACATAATAATTTCAGATTGTTTTAAATTTTAATGTTGCTCCTTACTTTCAGTTGAAAAATCTTAATGCTTTTAACTTAATTTCTGACTGTTTTTCAAATAGTGCTGGAAAATTCGCCCTTCCTCAATGAAAAATCCTCCCCACAAACAATTGTTCCATGGAAAGTTTTTCCAAAGCAAATCCCCCCCCCCCAACCGAGATAATGGCATTCTCACTGAAAATCACTCGAAAAATTTTCAGCCGAATATTCCGCCTGGAAAATTCTCCTTAGCCTACTTTCGTTTGAAAAAAAAGATTTTTTTTAAATTTCTGGTATCATTCCAGAAATACCCCCATCTGTGAAAAAATTTCCCAGACCTCCCCCCCCCCTAATATAAAGTTTCTTCTTCGGAAATTTCCCCAATGGAAAAATTATCTTGCGGAAAATCCTCCTCACCTCACAAAAAAATTAACCGGACAGTCGCAACCCCACTAAAAATTTCTCTAGGGCAATTCCCCCTGAACATCTGCACATGCAAAATTGAGTCACCAAACGAAAAGTGAGACAAATAAAAAGAATTTTGTGTACAAATCTGGTAAATTTCCCCTATTTAAAATTTCTCCTGTAAAGTTCACTTTTGGAAACCAAACTTCCCACGAAAAATTGCTCTCCGATCTTTTTGGTCACTTAAAAAGGGCTCTAGTACTTTTTCTGCCAAACAAATACAAAACTCCACATTTTTGCAGATGGGAGCGTGAAACCTCTAAAGTAGGGTCATACGATAGGCTGGATCTGATGATTTGATTTTCATTGAAATTCCTTGACCTTTTTGGGATGTTTCCTCTCTTTTTCGAAATTAAGGCAAATTCCCCAAGCTCGTTATCTTTTAATGGGTAACTTTAAACTTATTAAGTTTACGTATTTGGAATCAGCATAAAAGACAATTCTTTTGACGCATCTATTGTTATTAAAATTCTGTTTTTTAAAGTATTGGTTGCTTTTGGGCCGCGTCACTCCTTACTTATAGTTCGTTACCACGAACTATTAGATTAAATAAAAAAAAAACTTTTTTTTTAGCAAGAACCAAGGAGCAACATAAAAACAAATCGAAATTACTCCTTAAACGAGATGGATGCCCCTCCTCAACTCCTCTTTCGTTACACTAAAGTTTTATAGTGCTTTAAAAAAGATTCTTGTTCTAGTTCAAAGGGCCTTGTTTTCGGCAGTTGTCCATACAGACTTTGGACAAATAGTCAAGCTTTAGCGTAAAGAGTGAGGAGGTGTGAGGGAAGAGGCCCACTGATATACAAAATAATTTCTGTTCGTTTTAAGTTCAAAGGTTTTTTTTTAATTTCAGTTGCGAAAATCTATTTTTTTTTTTTAATTTCCGGTCATTGGTCAAATTATGCCCTGGCCTAACCATGATGCGGGGTACCGGCCCCATGAACTTTCACGTAAAGAACGAGGAGGTGTGAGGAGAAAGCCCCACTGATGTACATCTGTTCGTTTTAAGTTTAGAGGTTTCTTTTTAATTTCGGTTGCGAAAATTTATTTTTTTAAAAATTTCTGGTCATTTGTCCAATCATGCCAGGTCTAACCAAGATACGGGGTACCGGCCCTATGAACTTCCAATTCTTTGTTGTTAAGTCCTTTATATCAGCAATTGTAAAATTTTTGGTGGAGTCTGCTTTTCATTTTTTATGCAGAAAAATTATAATGCTGGATTGTAATTAAAGCTTTTTGAATTTTTTGGACAAAATTTGAATATTTAGTCAATATATTTGATGAACAGTAGTTTTGTTGAATAATTACTTAATTAAATTAACTTCAGGTGGACGGAGAGGGGTACCATTGCTAATAAAACCGGAAGTTATGCATGACTTTTGATCTTCTACGTGGCTGAAGCCATCGCGACCTTTACAATAGGGTTTTCTGTTATTTCAATACATTATATACATATCTTCCAGTACATTGAAACATTGTATACAAATATGAAGAAAGAAATATTACCTTTAAACAATATCAGAAAACAAAGCTCCTGGTAGTACTTGCCCTCCCCCAAGAAATATCCAGGTGGGGCTTGTAATGCCCCACTTGTCTTTTCCACTCATGTGCTGATAGGTATGTGAATGTGATATTTTATGCTGCATAGAAAAAGATTGTCGTAATTGAAGGGGGATGAGTTACCTTCCCCGTAGTACCAATTATAAAGGCGTAGACAAAAAATACTTCCTGCAATCAAGAAGGATTTCATGTCATTATAAAACCCCCTTCCCCAAAACCCATTCTATATTACTGTAAGTAAGGAGTGACGTGGCTCAATAGCAATCGAAAATCTAAAATAAAACAAATTTGACATCAATATATATACCAAAAGAATCGGCCAGCCAGAATTTCTCGGCGGTAGAATTTTACGCCAGAATTTTATTCAACTATCTATTGATGAATTTTTCGTGGAGGGATTTTTTGCGCAGAGGGGTGGATTTTCAGGGTTTATTCGAAAAATGACCAGAAATCAAATAAAAAAGCAAGTTTTCTCTGCTCATAGTAAGGAGTAACATTAAAACTAAAACGAACATAAATTATTCCGTACATGAAGTGGGTCACACCTTCCTCAATACTCCGCTCTTGACATTTTGTCTCCATTCTGTAAGAGCGATTCTTGAAAACAAGGGCCGTTTAATTAGAATGAGAACCTTTTTTAAAAGTTATTAACAAACCTTAGCGTAAAGAGAGGTTATTGTGGAAGAGACAGCCCACCTCATATACGGAATAATTTCTGTTCGGTTTTAGTTTTAATATTGCTCCCTACTTTCAATAGAAAAAATTTGTTTTTATTTACATTTAATATGCAATGAGACAAGAGGTATCGTCCAGCACCAGGTTTTTCAGGCCTAGTCTAAATGAAAGAAGATGAAAGATTAATTCCTACCTCCCACCATACCCCTCTCTATATATGTCTGCCACAAACTGGTACAAAACGCCACTTTCTCGTGACACAATCTTTCTGGTCACTTTTAATTTTATTTCTCGTTCGAGAAAGACCTCTCCCGATCTCCTTGGCCATTGGTTCGATACGGTCAACCTTGGAGAAAAAACAACAAATAAATAAATTTGAATATGATACCTCACTTTTTAGTGTTTTGACACTTATTCTCCTCTAATTCGGCATTACATTACTTTACAGTATTGTAAAGCCGTATTCGCTTGTGTTCGTCTCAAAATTTATGTTTAGCGGCACAAATATCGGAAATCGAGACATTGTTGTGGTAAATTTGAAACCTGTATTTCATATTACATGGCTTTTAAGGTTCTAACCGGCCTACCGTCTCAAAATCTTCAGTCGATAGCATTTTGGCCCTGCTTGGGTCAAAAGTTTTGGCTTTTGGCACAAAATAGAAGAAATTTGACCTTTTTAGTAGCTAAGTTTCTTCGGTTGCTCAAAGAGGCACTCGAACTTCCTACTTTCCGTTTGCTTGAGCCTTCTTCCGATAGTCTATAATTAATTCTTCAATTTGGTCATTCCTAAAAAAGAAACATACGAATAAACATGCAATCATCGTCAATCTTTTTTGGAAAAAACGGTAAACTTTGTGGCTTTTCTTCATATGGATCTGAAAGCTAAAATGAGACCTAAAATCTAAGAAAGTTTTTTACCCTGGAAAAATATGACTTTACATCTTTTCTTCTAGCAAAGAACCATTCTTCCTTGCCTTTTTCTGATTTGTTTTTACATTCTTGCTGACCTTTTCTTCCGCAAAAAAAAGGGATTAGCCAAAAATAGAGAAACTTCAATGTTTGATATATCAGTATAAAATTGTTTCGGTGCTAAGTTTAAACATGCTTCTTCTGAATATCCGAATGGGGGTCTTCGTGACTTTTAATTTGCGTATTGAGAAAATCGTTTGTCACCGTAGATAGACATCACATCAATCAGGTGACATTGTGCAGATGCCGAATGCACGGTTCGCAAGATCATTTATATCGTTAGAAAACAATTTTTTAAAATATAATTGTCAAGTAGGTCTAGAAATAGTCCCTAGTGATTAATCAGGTTCAGGAAGTACATAGAAAAGGAGGCCTCAGGGCCCATTCTTCTTCTGGAATCCTAAGTTTTCCCAAATTTATGTGCACTTCTTATTCAAAACACAACTTTTCTATTATTTTTGACCCCCCCCCCCTATCCAAAAAGCACTACACACTTGCCTGATCAGGTGTTCTGAAATTAAAAGTCTGTTCTCTAAAAGAATCTTTGCCTCATTACAAATGTCTTTGGTAGGCCCCCCTACATCCAAATTTTAATGGGTGGGAGTGGTACTGTTTTTCAACGTATAGAAAATCAGTATAATTTTTTACTTTTTACAGGACTGAAGCTATCTTGACCCCCACCCTGTTGCAACCTTGAATCTAGATAAAAATTGGTAGCTTTTTTTAAGTAATGATTTTATTGGTTTATATTCTGTTTTAAGTGTTTGTTGGATAAAACAGTTCATTGAGTTTATTTCACCCTTAGCTGTTCCTGACATATTGTAGAGTCATTATTTTGACAGCCTGGATGCACGTAGTTTTTTTTTTTTTTTTTTTCGTTTTACATCACTTTCAAGATTCCATGAAAATTTCAACTTATTATTCTTAGCCGTCTTTTTGATATTTTGGACACGCTCTTTTGACAACCTAGAAGCTCATACCTGAACTTGCAGCACAAATGAACTTTTCTGCCTCACCTGGCATCTCAAATTTCTTGGCAATTTAAATTTTCGAATTGTTTCGTGGCAACTTAAGTAACTGTAAGCTCCCAAAACACTTTCGAAGACTCATAGAAGCACATAGTTCCTTTTGATTTAATTTAACACACCCCTCAATATTCCATGGAAATTTCAACTATAGACCCTTAACTGTTCTATAGGCGGTGCAAACACCCTCTTTTGATAGCCTGGATGCATAAATTCTCTTTTGATTCAGGTCAATATCAGCCTCAATATTCTCCAGAAGTTTCGGGAATATCTTTGTGAATCCTTATTGGGTATACATAGTGTCTTTTGACTTAGTTCAATATGCTCTGTAAGTTACTACTTAATACCATTAGCCATTCTTGAAATATTCCAGATACACCGTTTTGACCACCTTGACGCATAATTTTTTTTCCACTTTTTAGTCCAACGTTTCTTCAACATTCTCTGAAAGTTCTAATTTAATACCCTTAGTCTATTTGTACACCTAGTTTCAAACACACCCTCCTTTCAAGTAATAAAACCTATATATAAGCAATGGGCAACGCAATGGGTAACCTACACACTTTACAGATCTTGTCCCAGGGGCTGCAGAAGTCATGTACATTCCTCGAGGCATATTCATTGAATCTTTGACTATTATGAAGAAAATGGCTATCTCAAAGTTTTGATGGGTTATCTTTGGAGGAAGAGGGAGTGGGTATCTAAGAAGTACGTTTTAGGGACGCTGGGTGCCCTCAAATTGCTTCTGAGTATTCGCAATAGCAGCTTATCTTTCAATTTTCAATCAAATAAGCCATCTTCGAGAATTCTAGGAGTACAACCACATAAGAAGTTGACAGGTCAGAATAAAAACAAAACCAAAATAAATAATGCATTGAATCCGTATCACTCTTTACTTAAGCAGTGCAATTGTACTGTATATGAATCGCAAAATGTCATTTAAACCTAGATAGTTCCTATGCAGCTTTGGAAACTCAGAACGTGCTATGTTTCGGCGCAGAGAAATACAAAAGTAAATCTGAAAAATATGTTTTTGGCCTTTCAACTGTTGCTGAGTACCATCGATTTTTAAAAAGAGATTGTTAGGCAACCATGAAGCTGCAAAACAATTTTGTTATCAAAAATACCATTTTTAACAATTTCAAAAGGGAAACATAGCATATGAAGTGCATTGAATCCATATCACTCTTTACTTAGGTAGCGCTATTGTGTTGTCTGTGACAAACAAAGTTATTCATACGCGGATTTGGTAACTCAAAAGGTGCTATATTTCAGCACAGAGAAATACGAAAAAAAAATCTGAAAAATATGTTTTTGGCTTTTTAACTGTTGCTGAGGACCACTGATAAACTGTTGCTGAAGACCAGTCATTTTTACAAAGGGGTTTTAGGCAACCAAAAAGATGCAAACAATTTTTATATAAAAAAATTCCATTTTCCAATGATTTTCGTTAGGGGAAAAGGAGCTTTTAATGTTCTTGGAAAAACGAAACTTGTAAATATATTGAAAAGCAAGAAAATGGGTAAAAAAGGATCAATAATTAGAGCTTGTTGAGGTTAAGTGGACTAGCTTCAGTTTAAAAAGAAATGTCATGTAACATTTTACTGCAACCGACTGAATTTTTAGTCAGATTAGTTCAAAAAAGATGTCAAAGGCGCTCTCGTCCAGTTTCATTATTGACAAAAGTTATGTCAGCGATAATGCACTCTTCATAAATATGACAAACGCTCACACATTAATTTTGTTCTAAGAAGTCGATGGTCAAACTACTTCGACCTGATATTTATTTTTTGCATAGTTCCCTAATTTTATAAAAGTAATATTTTAGAATCGACCATTCGTTGGAAAATAACATTCCTACATTTTAGTGACTTTGTCTTTCAGTAAAATTCGATAATTTCTATTTTCATCCAAGGGGACTTTTCATCCAAGGGAAAACATTTTTGTAAAACATTATAAAGTCGACATCGTAAAAAAGAAAATATTAGCGCTTGACTATAATCATCGATAATACCATACTTAAGTTTTTATGGATTTTTCCTTTATGCCAGGGTATTATTTTTCAACCCTACTTGGCGGTTAGGCGCTTGCCTCTAATTTTCAAATTAACCAATTATAACAGGTATTTGAAAAGGTAAGCCGTCTTTTAAGCGGCTAAAATATCAGAGTTACAATCTTGTATATACATATGTATCGTGAAATGCGGTATTTTTCTGATGAAAGAATGGTATGTGAACAGGTTAAAGGTTAAACTATCGGTATGGTGAACAGTAAGTAAAGGTTGGGAATTACCTTTAACTTGTTAGCACTAGATTTAAAATGTTTGGACAAACCTGTGAATAACTAGAAATAATTATAGACTTTGTAAATTAAATATGATCTCTTAGGATGATATTACCAAAGCACTTTATTTATTTATATACTGTTACAGTTAATCAGTTTCGAAGATGTTTTTGTTGCGTTCTTATGTGTACACAACAAGGCATAAATGGCTTCCATAAAATGGGCCACTTAGTCAATTTTACCAGTTTGGGCTAGTTTCCTTCAATTGGGCTGATAAAAATTGAGTTTGGCTCTAAATATATAAAATTAGCCAAACTACGCGAACAACAACGCTAACAAATGAGTTCAATTAACTGTTAATTTGGTAAATTTATCCTAATTTAGATTATTTATGAAAATTCTTTTCATAGTTGAGATAGTAAAAATCAGAAGAATCTGGCAACCATGACTTAATTATTTTTCAAAATCTAGTGGTTTCATTCAAGCACGAACAGTTTTTCAATACATTTCTAATGTTTTCGCTTGTAATTTCTATTAAAGATACTTATACAAATTGTAGAATAAAGTAAAGGTGGTGCCCTTGAGATTAAGACGTCATAATCCTTTTGCATATGAAAATTTTCTCCCCATAAACAATGTTAAATTTTGTTGTAGCATGTATGGGGGGAAGGAATAGAGGTATTTTCCCTGCAGGGGGAGTTAGACCAAATTTCTACTGCAAGAATCAGCAGGCAAAGCTTCGCTTGGTCCCTAGTACCAGTACGTGGAAGGCTTAATTCTCGCTGTCGATACTCGTGGTTTTCGCTGTCGCTTGTCTTCTAATCACGGATTTCGTAGTAGGTCCTTTTTATTTGTGATTCGTTGTGATTCTCGTTGTCAAATGTCTTCTAACTACAGATTTCGCTGTATTTCAATTGCGTTTAAGATCCGTTGTGAGGCTTGTTGTCGCATGTTTTCAAAGTCTTGTTGAGATTGAGATTCATTAGATTTCATCATTACATCAGACATTGTCCAATGCCTTTTGCTTTGGCTGTTCGGATTGGTCTTGTCGCGTTGGATAGTCCATTTTGTTGGACAACAACATCTTAAATTGGAGATTGGCATTGCATTCGGTATTGATTGTCCTAAGATTATATCCCGTTGATTCTGGACATTTAATTGTCCACGACGTTATTCTTCCAACAACGCATCACTTTCAACAATTGTGTATTTGCATTTTTGGGTTATCTTTAGGTCAACAAATAGAACAATTTAAAACTAACTACAAAGATGAGGCTTTTTATTTCTATTTGTTTTTGTTTTAGCTCATTGACACTTATAGATTTAATACAGAACGGTTGACTAAAAAAAAATTATTTTACATTTTCTTCTAAGTTATTCTGATTTAGGCAACTTAGCCATTGCTATAACTCCAAAATCCTGTAAAGAATGTCGTGATCTGTTCAAATGAACTCTCTCCCGATCTTAAAGGACCATGGATTCGATATGATCACCCTGCTAAAAAAAAACAGATTTCCCCAAAGTCATGTCCGATCCTTAATTTTTTTTTCAGTATTGAAAGTGTTAGTGTAATAATTTTCAGTGCAAATTATTAAGCCGATATATATATATATATATATATATATATATATATATATATATATATATATATATATATATATATATATATATATATATATATATAAACACAAATTTCGCTTGTTTAAACACAGAAAATTAACAGCGGTGGTAAGGCTAGAAAATAATTGTTTATTTGTGTGCATTAATACAAGAATATTGGCTCATCTATTCATTTTTTGTAAAACTTACATTTGTCGAGAAAAAAGTGTGATGTTAGAACATTATACTTGTGTTCAAAAATTCGTGAGGGAGCACCGGCGGATTTAGGGGGGCGGGGGCCTGGCTCCCCAAAGATTTTTCTGGTCCCCTCTTTCCCTATTATATTTGTTTACTTTTTCCACTCTTATTTAGAACAAATTTGTCAATTTGGTCAATTATTGGCACCTTTGTCACATTGGTCCCCCAAGATTTTACTCATTGGCGACCCTGTCACATTAGCCCCCCAAGATTTTTCTCTAGATCCACCCCTATGGGGGAGTACTCCCAAGTGTAATATTTTTTCAGAGAATTGGTACATTGGGGAGATAGATGCCCTAAAATTGCTTCTTCGGGCCTTTAAAGAACAAGAAATAAAATTGAGCCCTCTATTTTTTCCATTGGCAAGGATTGACATCCAAAATCCCCCACAGTGTACCTCCAATAAAATAAGCCTATGCACAAGAATATACTGAGAAGTTTGCAGTTTCTGAGAAGTTTCTTCCAACACTTTTCTAATGCTGGGAAGATGATGCTTCTTGGCTTCTTAAAAACTCTGAAAAGTAAGCAGAAATTTCAGACGAATAACTGTCAGCAACACATAGAATCAGCTCCATGTTGGAAAAACCTTCACGATATTTAGTAACTATAGGGTATTGGATCTTTGCAAAAGAGTATCAAACAGTTCGTGGTAACGAGCTGTAAGTAAGAAGCGACCCGACTCAATAGTAAATGAAACTCTAAAAAACGGAATTTTGATACCAATGGATGCATCCAAAGAATCGGATTTTTATGCGTATCACCGTATCATGAGGAGGGCTGTTTCCCCCTTAACGTCCTACTCTTTACGCTAAAGTTTGTTACTGTTGTATAAAGTAGAGTTTTAAGAAACAGTCAAACTTTAGCATAAATAGCGAGGCGTCGAGGAGTGGACAGCCCCTTTCATATACAAACCATACCATTTCTGTTTGTTTTAAGTTTTAATGTCACTCCTTAAATTTTGAGCTTTTATAGACGTCAATTCACGGAAATTAGGGGAAAGAGGCAACTGTATATTTTTCAAAATCTGGAGGGGCGGTTTCGATTTTTCCAAAAAAAAACAAAAATCAAGAAAATACCAAAAAGAAGCTATCATTCAAAATCTAGAGAAGCGGAAAAATGCCCCCTACCCCCCCCCCCCCCAAAAAAAAATTTAATATTAGTTCTGACCTTTTAAACCCTTAAAAATAATCATCACACGCTTAGATCGGCACCATAATTGATCTTCAACAGTTTCAGCTCCAGGAAATTCCTGGAAAAAAATTCACAGCTAATTTTTTTCCTGCGTTTTGTATGCTGGGATGTCAGCAACTTTAAACTTAATTTTTGAGAGCTTTGAAGAGTAAGCAACAAATTTGGGGTATAACCTATATGATTTCATAGGGCCAAGGAAAGCAGCCCATTTTTTTCCCCTTTTGTATGCTGGTATGTCAGCAACTTTGAAGAGTAAGCACTAAATTTGGGGTAAAACCTATATGATTCCACAGGACCGAGGAAAGCAGCCAAAAAAAATTTTCACCTTTTGCATGCTGGGGTGTCAGCAACTCTTTGGGTGTTCATTTAAAAACGATCAGAAATTATATAAAAAAAAACTAGTTTTTTAACTGAAAGTAAGGAGCAAGGTCAGAAGTTAAAACGAACTGAAATTATTGCGTATATTAAAAGAGTTTCCGCTTACACAACACCTTGCTCTTTACGCTTTCTACTTTTTGTTCTAATTCTTCTGGCTGTTTTATTAGAATAATAGGCTTGGTTTTAAAATTCTATAAAAAAAAACTATAAAAACACATTTAAGATCTATTTGTCACTCGTCTTTGTCTTGTCTCGCGCTAAGCGGAAAGAAACTAGGTTTGCTCTCGAGTTTTACACAGCTTGAACTTGAGTGAGTGGTGTATAATACACAAGCACCAAAAACAAAACTCAAACAAAATTCTCAAATTTGGAAAGCTTTATTTTCGACAAAGGGAAGGGGTATTTTCCGGGGGAGGGTATTTACGTGGGGGTATTTTTTTCTGGGGGGTGCATTTTACGATGGGGGTACTTTCCATGGAGGTATTTTTTCAGGGGGTATTTTCCGTGGGGGGAGGGTGTTTTTTTCCGGTGGGGGGATAAATGCTGACCACCCTCTCAATATAATTTCCGAGAGCTTTGAAAGTAAGCAGCGAATTTGGGGTATAACCTATGTGATTCCACAGGACCAAGACAAGCAGCCAAAATATTTTTTCACCTTTCTTATGCAGGGGTGTCAGCGAATGTCAATTTAGTTTCCATGAGCTTTGAAGCAGCAAATTTGGGCTATAGCCTATATGATTGCACAGAACCAAGTAAAGCAGCCAAATTTTTTTTCCGCCTTTTTTATTCTGGGATGTCAGCAACTTTCATATTAGTTTTTGAGAGCCTTGAAGAGTAGGTAGTAAATTTGGGGTATAACCTCTGTGATTCCACAGGACCAAGAAAAGCAGCCAAAAACTGCCCACCTTTTGTATGCTCGGGTGTCAGTGAATTTAGTGTGCAAGAGCAAGAGCTAGGAAGAGTAAGCAGCAAAGTTGGGGTATAACCTCTGTGATTCCACAGGACCAAGAAAAGCAACTAAAAAAATAGGTCACCTTCTGTATGCTGGGGTGCAGTGAATTTAGTTTGTAATAGCTTGGAAGAATAAGCAGCAAATTTAGGGTATAAACTATATGATTTCACAGGACCAAGGAAATCAGTAGAAATATTATAGAGTATATGATTCCACATGACCACAGAAAGCAACCAAAAACTGCGAAATTGTACACATAAGAAATAAAGTCTTGATGGAATAATGTCCCATAAAAAAGGACTATGTTATCAGCAAGGAATTATTGTAGAGATTTGGCCAGTCTACATGGGTTTTGACATTTTCAACCTCTAAAAAAGCCATCTCGCATTGAGCTAAACGCCACAGCTTGATTACGTCAATTCATAGGATGACATTTTACGACGTTTTTTATGCAAAATATTTATAGCTCTCATTGCAAGTTAGGAATAGTTTTTTTTCTTTATTTTATTCATTATCCATAATATTCACAGGCTCTACTTTCTCTGTAATATACCATGTTTTCTTTTCTCAAATGCTTAAATATTTAAAAGAATTTAGGGAAATTAAATTAAAGCTCTGTTTGTTTTTATATTGAAGGAAAGACAGGAACCTTCTATATAATGAAGCATTGGTACATACATGTTATAGCGACCACACAAAAGTGACGTTAGGTAAATCATAATGAAATAATTTATCAGGCAAAACCTGAAAAATATTTTCTTGGTTTGTTATTGTTTTAGTTTTTAAATGTTTATAAACAAGAAAGCCAGACATTATTTTTCATTTTTTGGCTCTCTTGTAAAAATTTGTGCTACAACAAATTATCTTTTAAATTATCTTTAAATATTTTCCCTTATATTTGTATGCTGAGGAATGAACAACTACCATTTAAAATATTCAGCTTTGAAACACATTTTGGAAATAATAACACGAGATTGTGCAGCACCGTCGAAAAACCAACACATTATTCCATTTAAAGAAAGGCAACACATTGTCAAATATGGCTTATGATATAGATATCACCATCCAATATGTATCACAACCAGCTGTATATCACAGCTGGTTTCTTCGGTTTCATCGATTAGAAAGCGCTAAGATAAACTTTCAAGCACAAATTTCTCCTATGTGTTGGTGAACTGGGCAATTGGCAGCTCTCATTTTATTTCTTTAATTTTGAAAATTAATAAATTTGGACGTATTTCAGCTGTTCATTCTCGTAAATGCCAACCCTCCCTTCAAACAAAGAAATCCCAACTTGCCTGTCCTGCGCAAGATAAAAGCTCGAAGAAACTTTATAATGAATATCAAGATAATTCAAAGCTATTGGGCTGGAATAAGATATATTTTAAATGCTTTTCACTTCTTTAACTTTAAAAATCCAAATTGTTAAGACTTCAATAAAAAAAATTTCAGTAAAGGGGTATATACATATATATAATATATATATATATATATATATATATATATATATATATATATATATATATATATATATATATATATATATATATATATATATATATATATATATATATCATGAAAAGAGAAATCACCAATGCAACAGCACAAACACAAAAAAAAAAAAAAAAAAGAGAGACAGAAGGAGAAAAGGAAGACTGTTTTCCTAAATTATTTATCAATCATACCCCTCCTTGTGCCATAAAAATTTTAAGTTAATTCTCTTAGTATTTCCTGCGATATTGCAAATAATCCTGTTGATAAAAATGGATATAAATAGGATTTTGATGTAACTCAACTTCCCAATCAAAAATGCTTTGAAAGTTTTGACTAAATACCTTAGCCGTTCCTGAAATATCACAAATATGCTCCTTTTGAAAAACTCGGATGCACAAAGTGCCTTTTGATTTTGTCCAACACCCCCCTCAACAGTCCCTCGGAGTTCCATAATAAAACCGCAATTTTTTATCGATGATTGCTTATGGTAGTTATACCCTTGGAAAATTATTTGACTTTATTTCTGGTCAATTTTGGTTTTAATGAAGCTCTCCACTCAGGTACGTACGCAGAGATTTTTTCGGGGGGAGGGGGCAAAATCTTCAAAACAGCAGACATAAAGTTGCACCTTTTTTTATTTAGTGATAAATAAATTATTTAGTAATACCTGCAAAAAGCAGGTATATCGGAAAATACAGATTAAGTTTGATCTGTAGTATTGTAGCGGATGGGGGAAGAAGAAGACTGAAGCCTCAAAAGTACGTTTTAGGCTCAGGTTATGTTCACAGCGATTTAGAACCAGTGATTAATCTTTTATGTCCCACTGAAAGGGAAATTTTAAGGTTAACAGTGCAATATGGGTGCTGTGGGGGGTAGTTCTTCTGTATTAAAAACGTAGATTTTAATGAAAAATGATAGTTCCCAAAACTGATCCATTAAAAGCTGTAGTTTATCCTGAAAAGGGGGGAGGGGGTAAACGCCCTAATATCAAGGATAATTCTATTTTGCTGTGGAAAGCAAACTCTCTTTACAAAAAAAAAAAATAACAGTTCAATTGCTAATTACTTCAAAGAGGGTAAAAAGTTATAGAAAAAATGTGTTAATAATTGGGCAATGACTTGACCGGATAATTGCTTGCTGTAAAATCCCCCCAAAAAGGCTTCACACATGTATCTAGATTCTTAATAAATGTCCTACTTTTGCCAGAAATCCCAAGAAACCTTGGGGCAATTAAACATTTTACAATAATTCGGGGGGGGGGGCGGTGGTAGGGAGGTAAAGCCCACAAATTTCGCTGGATACGGCCTTGCGATACACCCTTTCAAAAGAAAACCCCCCTTATAAAAGGTTTATTTTATCAGGGGCACTAACTCACGAAAATATAGGGTGGGAGAAACAATTTTTTCACGATTAAAAAAAAACATATATAGTTACGAAAAAGGAAATTTTTCAAGATATGCGGAGGGTAACTTATATTTTCCATATGAAAATAGAAAAAAGGCATTTTTGAAAATTTAGGGGGAAATATCCTCCTCCCGATTAGCACCTAAGTACGCTATCAATTCGGTGTTGTCGAAACACATCTTCTTTTCGAACACATCTGAAGTCATCGTGTGCTCTTACAAATTAGACGGTTCGTGTCTTTCTAAGCTCCAATAATCGGGATTAAATGAGCAATTTTGACAGAAGAATTTCTTAGATATAAGAGATGTAACAAGTTTCTGTTTTTTACTCATGTTTTATAAATGTATTTTTCCCACGTATTGGTACACTGGGAAGTTAGGAGCTCCCACTTCATTTCTTCAGCTTTGAAAAGTAAGCAGTAAATTCGGGTATAAATTTTTTTCCATCTGCCGCGCAAGGGTCGTATTCTTTAGTTTATACGGTTCAGTAGGAAATAGGACTCAGAATTCGTCTGCATAACCGAAATGATAGTCCTTTGTATTGCTTGATTTATATAGGCAGATGTTTCGAAATAAAGCATCTTTAAGAAATGCTATCATCTTACGCAAATACGGATTTCCGGATATCCGATGATATTTTACGGTAAAATAATTACCACGCGTTTCGTATTCAATAGAATTCAATAGAGGGAGATATTAGACAGTGGTAAAAAAATGAAATTATTTTATGAAGGGGTCGCTTTTATTTTGTATAACTTATCAATAAAAGATGCGTTTAATGTAAATTCTGTTTTATATTTTATATAAATTTTATAACAATTTTCTTAAATAAATAAAAGATGTTTAAGAAATTTTGTAAAAGGTGATTTGTGTGCTTAATGACTCATTGGAAATATGAGTAAGCAAACAGAGGCGTAAACAGAAAACAAAACATTTGTGAAAATTTCGTCAGTGATAAATTATAAGTGTCAGTCTTCTAAATGTCATTTTTATATGGGACATTTTTTGTGTGACTGTTGAATCCCTTGAAAACGAGCAAATGTGGATGTGGCTGGAGTTGGAGTAACACAACTCTTCTTACTTAAAGATAAAAATTATTCAAAAACAGAAAATGTTTCCCAAAACATATTAAAAAAATATTTTTAAAAGTTTCCTTAATGTTAGAGTATAAAATTTTCGCTTTTTTTTTTTAATATTCATCTTGTACGCGGTAATTTTTGTTTGACTGTTAACTCACGTCACTTCAGCAGTAAAAGATCTTGGATGCAGATGGGGGTGAAGATTGATATCTCTTCTTACTTAAAGCTAATAGTCATTCGGATACGAAAAATGTCAACCAATATGTAACAACAAAACCTTTATAAAATATCGTTAATGATAATTTATGGAAGTGCAACTTATTACATTTTCATTGTAACTAAGGTATTTACATAAATTATATTTTACATATATTTTATTGTATTTTATATAGATGAATGACTTTCATTTTACATAAAGCGATTCTTGTGCGATTATTGACTCATTGGAGATACGAGTAAGCTAATAGACAGCCAAAGACAGAAAATGTTTAAGGAAATTTTTTTGAAAATATCATCAACAGTAAAATGTGAAAGCACCACTTTTGTTAAAGGTTCAGTTAATATGGGATAATGTTTGTGTGGTTAGTGACTCAAATGTTTGTGCGCAAATCTGGATGCGGTTGGGGTTCAGTCAGGGCGACTCTCCTGAATAAAGCTAATAGCAAGCCAAACATGGAATTTTTTTCTGGAACATGGTAACAAATATTTGTCAACGTTAAACTATTAAAAATCATTTTTTTTAAATGTTGATTTTACACAGGGTGATTTTTAGGTAGATATTTCGCTGTTCATATAATGGACTTAACAATAAAGTGAAAATACCATTCCATGCCTTTTTTATGTTCTTTACTAATATATTAATCGCTTCTATTGTAATTTCAATTTTAAGCATTTTCTGAGCTCTTGAAAATGACCAAATTATGAGTATAAAAAAGGCTTAAAATATTGGTCTCAAACTTACTGTTTCAATATAAATCAATTTTTTTAATATTACATAACCCACTAGCACTGATTTTCCACGATTAAGTTGGATAAACAAATTTTATTTTGCCGTTTTTCCGTTTATTTTTCAATTAAAGTGTGCGTTTGTGGCCGTTTTTGACAAAAAAATGCTACGTTTTCTCAGCGCCAAAATTATTTATAGTTAGGTTGGGCTAAGTCAAAAAGTGCTTAAATTTGGATTTGCGATAGTAGTGACTAATATATTCGTAGAGAACAATATAAAGAATGTATTCGTAAAGAACATATTATATTCGCGTCGAGTGGTATGTTCACTTTATTGGTAAGTCAATTATATGAACTGCGAAATATTTACCAATTTTTATGTGACAATTAACTCCCTTGAAAATGAGTAAATGTGAGTGGAGCTTGGTGCTGAACCAAGGCAACTCTCCTTACTTTAAGCTATTTTGCCAAAAACATGAAATGTTTCCCAAAACGTAGTAATAAAATATATGTGAAAACGTCATCAACCCTATAAATTGTTTATTTTAAACAAGATAATTTTTGAAGGACTATTAACTTACTTAACAAGTGACTAAGCCTGGATTTGGATGAAGGTGAAGGATGGCACTTCTCTTTATTTAAAACTAATAGCAAGGCAAAAACAGGAAATGTATCCCAAATGTAGTAACAAAATATTTTGTACAAATGTATATGTTTAATTGTGAAAATGTCACTTTTTCGGAATGTTCATTTCATAAAGGATAATTTGTGGGTCTTTGTTGACTCACTAGAAAAGTGACTAAATGTAAATGTGGCTCGGAGTGAAGGGGGGCTTTCTTCACCTAAAGCTGATAATCCGCCGAAAACAGAAAATATTTCCCAGAATATACTGACAACAGATTTGCGAAAATGTGTTTAATGATATTTATAAAAATGTTACTTTTGCTAGATGTCCCTTGTTATTATTGACTAAATAAGCCTACTTGTTGGTGTGATTATTGACTCACTTGATACGTGACTAAGTTTAATACGGTTGGGGGCTAAGGAGCACAACTTCCTTAGCCACAATTGCTTGAAAACAGAAAATGACTTCTAAAATATAGAAGCAAAGGATAATTTTACAGTATTACCTCTCTTTAAGATTCTGGAGCTCTCCTTGCTAATATATGTCGAGCCTATGTCTGAGTAAGTCTTGGTATAAAATCACGATTTAAACCACGTGGTATAAAACCGAGTATAAAAATTGCGGTATTTTTAGGCTTCTAAAGAATTTCGTAAATGAGTAATGAGTTTAATGAGTAAATGAGTTTAAATTCCAGAGTCTCTTGCTAAATAATCAGAATTTGGATTCTTACATTTAAAAAAGTTTCATTTTGATTCCCTTTATTTCCTTTTTTTATTACTTTATTTTTTTATTCCCTATCAGAATAAGAAGTTTGACAGAGACAACATGGGCCTTCATATTTTTACGAGTCAGCTAGTTCCATCTTTTTAACCCATCTTTTATGCCCAGAAATTTCGTGAGGGGCAGTTAGTCTTGCTTGTTATAAATAAAAAAAAATGGAATGAAGAAGCTTTTGACTCCCTATGCTCTAAATGTAATAAGCACGCCCTTTTTAACATGAAAGAAGAGATTTCAATTAAAGATTGGAGAAAGAAAATTCGGCTCAATTTTTGACGATTTTGACAAATGAACTGACTCATTATCCAGAAATCTTATGATATTTGCAACTTAAGTAGCAATCAAGACCATGTTTTGATCTACGCTATAAAGAAAAGATGCATGATCCAAGCTAGTAGAAGTTTGCAGCAAAAATAAATACCGAAATTAATTATTTTTCGCAGTATGCAACCTCGAAGTGAAATACATTGACTAATTTATCATAATCACAGTCAGCAGCAGCTTAACGACTTTTGGCTTTTTCTAATGAATCATAAGAATGATGTGCTTTAGTCCAATCTCGAAAACCTAATATCGAAAAAGGTAAAGGGGAGGGGCTGTTCCCTAAATGGTCGTACTATCACTTGGGACAAGAAGGATCTTTTCCTTGAATTGGGACGTATCCAGTGATCTAAAGGAATTGGTAGATATAAGTGAGAATTAGATGAAAATGGTCATTTTGGTTCGAAGTCAACAATAGAATACAGCAGAACTATAGAATAAATTGCCCACAGATGTCCAGTTTTGCGACCTTCAAAGCCTTTTGTGAAAAACCACAACATTGTTAGCAAATCTTTTCTGCTGTAAATTATTTTATGGACGGTTCAAAAACCCAAAATTAGAAACATAATAGAAAATATAAAAAAAACTGAAAATATAAAAATATAAATAAGAACAAGCGTTGACTCACAAATGTCAGGGAAAGCAGGGGACAAAAGCCCTACCCCCGTTAAGCGCTTCGTTATGTATCGTTATTTCTGACGGTTAGAAGATCGCTAGTTTGGGGGGATTAGCTTATGCAACAAACAGTACTGATCAGAGACTGCACTGCTTTTTCTGCATTATATTTTGGGTTGTCTTGCTTTTTGGTAAAAATATTTTAGTTTTTCTCAATTGGCTTTTCTTTCCCGGAAGTTTTGCTATCATCTTTGCTCCCTTCCCTCTTTATCTCTTCTCTCTATCTCTTTCTGTGCTCTAATTTGTTTGCTTCTCTCTATGCTTTACTTTTGTGTTGCTTCATCCTTTCATAAGCAAGCCATTAGGAGGGGGGAGTAATTTTTCCTTTCTTTATCCCGTTTAATGACTATTCTATTTTTTTTTAAGTTGATTGATCGATACAATAAAGATTGTTCATTAGCAAATGCTTATTTTTATCAATTAAATTAAATTAGCCTGATGCCAAAGCTAAATATAAATATTTGTTTCATGTTTTAGACAGTAATTACATACACATAACTTTAGATACTTTCGGTAATGACTTAGGCTGTGGCATTTATTGATAAATTCTTAATCCATAACAGCTTGCATGGTCCAAAACGATCACAGAATGGTCTCTCCCACAGAATCTGCCAATTTATGCGATTTCCTTCATTTGCTGTTCATATAAATCACCTAATTTGGTGTTATTTTTTAAACTGAAGCATTATGTATAAAACGTACATTATTATGTAATATAATTAATTACAACAAATCATCGTAAAGACTCTACATACTACTTTAACTGATAAACCTAAAATGTTATATATGATATGCTATGTTACTCATTAATTTAAAGGCTTATATAGGCCTTAGTAAGTTTAAAATATATATTTATCAATAAAAAATGCACACTCATGATCAAACAAAAATAAAAACAACCTGTATAAAATGTTCTCTGTGCCCAATACCCACACAAGCCAGCCTTCCTAAAATTTTTAATTAAAATACATCCCTTAATATAACTATCATTCTTCCTTTTCAAAAAAAAAACAAAAAAAAACGAGAGAATCTCTTCCCTCAACCATTTTGATTTCTAAAAATGCCCAAAAAACTTATATAAGTCATCATCACCTTATCAATACATGGATATAAATATGGACCCGGCCTCGAGATTGAGGCTCGATCTCACCCTTCCAAATGTTTTCGTATTTTTCTGAGCAATAAAAAGTTCATCTTATTACCCACTTTATTACACACTTTAGTGCCATACATTATTCTCTGTAGACCCATGCACATTAAAATCTTTTCTAGAATAATTGAATATTTAAGTGAAAAGTTTATATAAAATAATCAAATGCAAGTAATTCAACATAAGAAGGCAAATTTACAAGTGAAAATACATTTATAAAACCGAACTCCACAAAACTTCACTCTAGAGTCTCTTGTAGTGCCCAACAACTCAATATGTGGTCCTGATGGCATCGCAATTTAATCATAATCCTGCACATTTCAATCACACACCATTCTTCTGAAACCACCGATCCATCGCATACATACATCGCTACATCTCTAAATACCAGCTGTACATGACATGTACGCAGTTTTACCTTCCCCCAGCGTCACTAAAACATAAATAAAAAAAGAAAAACCATCGGTCCCCCCATTAGAGACTGCGCTTGAGGAAAGCCGCCCCTTGCCCCCCCCCTCCAGCTATGCCTTTGAACCAAGAAGTGCGAAAACAGACAAGGGAATTTGAATGGAATTAAAAACAACTAGCGCTCCTGAAAGTGTAATATTATCCAGCAAAACTAAGAAATTTCTAAGCTCAGGTCACTTACAAGAACCTCCCCCCCCAATAGAATTTTCTGGCATAAATGTGCACCTTTTGTCATTTCAGATATAAATTTTAGAGATCTGTTTTTACAGATGTTTAACAGATCTGTAGCCCATGAAGCCTTTGTGAGGAAAATTAAATTGATAAACAAGTTATTTCAGGTGAAAGTAATGAGCAACATTAAAACTTAAAACGAACAGAAATTACTACGTATATGAGGCGGTTCACCCCCTAGTGAATACGTCGCTCTTTCTGCTAAAGCTTGAATTGTGTTCCAATTCTTTAAGAATGACCCCAGAATCACAAAGGCCATTTAATTAGAATAAATAACTCTTTTAAAAGTACTAATAAAAACTTTAGCGTTTTTTTTATTTAATTTCTGATCGTTTTTTCACTAACACTTGGAAATCTAGCACCCTCTACATAGAAGTGCCCCATCCCCCGTAAAAGCTTTCTCTATGGAAAGCTTCTATGGAAAGCCCCCACCAGAAAAAAATCCCCCCTTAAAACGTCTGTATGCTTCCCAACAACAAATACTATGTAAACAATGGGCAAAGTTCATAACTTGCAGCCCTTCTCCCGGGACTGTGGGGGATTAAGTAATCCTCAAATACATAGTTATTATACTTTTCAACTATGCTGAACAAAATGGCTAGGTCAAAATTTTGATTGGTTGACTTTGGCAAAAAATGAGTGTGTGAGGGGGCCTAATTGCCCTCTAATTTAGGGTTACTAAAAAAAAGTGCTCTAGAGCTTTCAATTTCTGTTCAAAAGAGCCCTCTCGTGACATTCTAGGACCACTAAATGCATCCGTGATCTTTCTTCTGGCAAAAAATACTATGTTCCGCATTTTTTGCAGATAGGAGCTTGAAACCTCTGCGGTAGGGTTCTCTGATACACTGAATTTGACAGTGTGATTTTCATTAAGATTCTATGACTTTAGGGGATTTTTTCCCCTTTTTCAGAAATAAGGCAAATTTTCTCAGGCTCGTAACTTTTGACGGATAAGATTAAACTTGATGAAATTGATGAAATATAACAATAGTTACATCAAAAGAATCGCACTTTAATGCTGGTTTTAAATATATAAGTTTCATTACGTTTACACTTACTGATCAGTTACGAGCCTGAGAAAATTTGCCTTATTTTAGAAAACAGGGGGAAACACCCCTTGAAATTCACAGAATCTTAACGAAAATCAGTGTATCAAAGAACCCTACAGTAGAAGTTTCAAGCTTCTGTCTACGAAAATGTGGAAATTTGCATTTTTCGCCATAAGACAGATCACGGATGCGTGTTTATTCGTTTGTTTTTTGTATTTTTTTCTCAGAAGTGATCGTATCGACCCAGGGGTCCTAGAATGTCATGTGAGGGCTCATTCAAACCGAAATTAAAAGTTTTAGTGCCCTTTTAAAGTGACCAAAAATTGGACGGCACCTAGGCCCCCTCCCACGCTCATTTTTCTCAAAGTCACCTAATCAAAATTCTGAGATAGCCATTTTATTCAGCATAGTCGAAAAACCTACTAAATATGTCTTTGGGGACGACTTACTCCCCACAGTCTCCGTGGAAGGGGCTGCAAGTTACAAACTTTGACCAGTGTTTACGCATAGTA
Organism: Artemia franciscana; assembly: GCF_032884065.1. Lineage (NCBI taxonomy): Eukaryota > Metazoa > Arthropoda > Branchiopoda > Anostraca > Artemiidae > Artemia > Artemia franciscana. The sequence continues at coordinate 6,206,734 of NC_088878.1, read as the reverse complement.
ATGGTTATTAGGAAGTGTACAGGCGCTTTCAGGGGGACTTTTTAGTTTGGGGAGGGGTTGAGGGGAAGGGGTTATGTGGGGGAAACTTTCCATGGAGGAGTTTTTCATGGGGGAAGAAAATTTCCATGAAGGGGGTGCAGGATTTCTTAGCATTTTTTTAATGAACAATGATAAAATAAATATAAAAAAGTTCTTTCACTGAAAGTAAGGAGCAGCATCAACAACTTAAAGCGAACAGAAATTATTACGCATATGTGGGGTTCAACTCCTCCTAATACCTCGCTCTTTACTCTAAAGCAATTTTATTTCAACTATTTATTCTACAGCCTTTATGACTCAGGGGTCATTCTTAAGTAATTGGGACAAAATATAAGCTTTAGTGTAAAGAGTGAGGTATTGACGAGGGAGTGAACCCCCTTATATAAGTAGTAAAAACATACGAATACAGAAGTTCGTTACAAAAAAGTCAATTCGTAAGTTAGGTTTATTTTTACTAATAAAAACAATCGTAAAAAAAAAATAAAAGTTCTAGTTGTCTTTTTAAATAACCAAAAAATTGGTGGTTAATTACGCCTACTCCTTCGCTCCTTTTTATCTAAAAATTGTCCCATCAAAACTATGAGAAAGCCATTTAGCCATAAAAATAAACTAATATGCAAATTTCGCTTTAATTATTCATGTGCGGAGAGCCAAAATCACAACATGCATTAATTCAAAAACGTTCAGAAATTAAATAAAAAAACTAGTTTTTTTATTAACAGAAAGTAAGGAGCGAGATTAAAACTTAAAACGAACAGATATGACTCCGTATATGAAAGGGGCTGTTTCCTCCTCAACGCCCCGCTCTTTACGCTAAAGTTTTTTACTGTTTTAAAAAGTAGAGTTGAGAGAAAGAGTCAAACTTTAGCGTATAGAGCGGGGCGTTGAGGAGGGAACAGCCCCTTTCATATACGGAGTAATTTCTGTTCGTTTTAAGTTTTAATCTCGCTCTTTACTTTCAGTTAAAAAAAACTAGCTTTTTTTTATTTAATGACTTAAAAACTTCTTGATCTTTCTACTAACTGAATACGCACAAGGTATTAAAATCCACCAGATTAAAAAAAAAGGCGGGATTATTTGCCTTTTCGTAAATAAGGAATAATGTATTTACCTTTCTAAAATATGTCACAGATTTAAACCAACGATATTAAAGCCCATTTTTTTTACCAAACAGTTATATGGAAGTATTTTTTTCTTTTTCTCTTTAGTTGATCTGAGTGTAACCAAGACTTTTCGTAGCGATACACCTCCCCTCCTTAGAAGACCGAAAATATATCTAAACACTGCAAAATGTTGAAGCATTCGTGAAAAATATGACGCTTTCATGTCATAAACATCACGTTTTTCAAATCCTTTTCCTCCCGGAAAACTACTCCCCCCCACAAATACACAATTGGAGAAATGAACGCAAAATATATGATAAAACAACTATATAACTTATATACAAATAAGGAAGACAGAGTATTTGCTTGCATTTATATATGGTTTCTATCTTCTCGAGGAAGGGCCTCATCAGGACCCTTAGGCTGCTTCACTGAACTAACATCCTGAATTTCTGCTGCAAATGCTTCAGAAAGTAAAACATGCTGGTGAACTGAAAGAAATAATGTACAAGAATTAACGATCTATTAATTTGGATTTCTTCAGGGTAGCCATTTACTCTCACCAAGATCCAGGTCATTTTTAACTTCTCTGATTGGCTAGGAACGATTATGTGACAGCAGTCGGTTTCAATCATCACTCTTACGATAGTATCATGAGATTAAATAGGCAAAAACTCATAAAATATGATATATGGTTGTTGGTCCTGAAGGTAACTGAGAATGCTACCAACTTTAAGCCTATGAATGCACAACTACCCGACTTGGCTAATTCAAGTCGTAAATTGTTCGCTAATGTTGCGAAATCATGCATATTCAATCAGTTGATCATAAAAAGGAAGGTTAAGTTAAGTAGTATTTTTCAAGATAAGCTAAAAATGAAACTGTAACCAATATAATCGCTTTCCCTCAAATTTTGTACCATAGACAGAAGGGCCATATCCAGATACCTCTTTTCGGGGGGGGGGGGGGGGGTAAACGCATCAATATTTTTCATATTCATTTTTGTTACATTTTTACGAGTCAGAAAAATATTTATGGGGGGGCTTAAACTGCCTACCCTGGATGTGGCCTTGAAAGACAGGAATGTACATTTAAGAAAAGGTCTATGGATGTCTATTGTGTACACTCCTAAAGGAACTAAGAAAGGACATTTTCTCTCTGATCGTGGAAGAACTAAAATATACATGAGATACAACATATTTCAATATTCGAAATAAACGATACTGCTACGAACTGGTTTTTTCTGAAACTTTTGTCCTTGGTTGTAACCTGTGTCGACTTGTTCACTCTTTCTCTGTAATATATGTTGCTGGAACTGGTGGCTCTACCACATGCTACTGGTTTTCAAAATCCGTAAAACGTATTCCAAAATATTTTAGTTTTAAGAAGGGTTGAGATCTGGGTTTTCATTATTTTTGGTCCACTAAAAATTTCTTGGCTGTTTGTCCTCTCGTTTTCAAAAGAAGAGCTAGATTACTTCTTTGGCCCACATTGGCATAATGTCGTCAAAATCCTCAGGGGTGGGGGAGAGCAAAGTTGGACCCTATTTTTCCAAATCAAGTGAAATGACAGTAAAAGCTGAAAAGTTATTCTTATATTACCATAAAGACCAAGATATACAAAAGAAAACTAACCTGTTTCACTGGATGAATTATACAGGTTTATCTTAGTTTTGACCAGATTTTTTGCAGAAACAGAATTTCAGTGAGGGGAGGGAATTGAGGTATTGGGGGGGGGACTTGAGTCTGGAAGGGGTTGTTGCCCTTTACTGTCCCATACCAAATTAGGCCCCTGCTGGACTAGGGTATAACCCACGCTAATAGTTTCATTGACGTAGCATATACTTACTTCCAAGTAAAATAAGGGGGAAATTTGAGTTTTTTTTTCTTTTGTTCTTTTGAATGATTCTGAAGTTAGTGTTTCCAATGAAACTATAGACCTAAACCTAGTCTAAGCGCGTATCCAGAGGAGAGTGGCTTTAAATACCCAAGACCTAAATGGATTTGTAAGCATAGTAACTGCTATAGACCCAGCCCAAATACATTTAAGGGGAGGTGGAGGGTCTTCAATATTAGCTGCACCTTTAGCAGAAATTCTTAGTAAAATGACAGGTCTGCACATTTTACCTACTGACTTCACACTTTTACCAACATAGTTTAATATTTTGGTGATTTTGCTACAAAATTGTGATAAAATTATAATAAAATCGTAGTTCCCTTTGCACTTGTACTTGTATTTTTTGGTAGTCGACTGATCTAATAAACTGGAAGTTGTCTTTTGTCCTTTACCCCCCCCCATCTATGATACTTCTTGAAATCTGTATTCTTGAGGCACTCAGGTATAGGCATGGACCACATATCAGTTTTACTTAATTTTTGAGGCTTGACTTGAACAAGGAGGAGGAGGAGGGCTAGGTGCCCTTCAATCTTAATGGTCACTTAAAAAGGGCACTCGAAATTTTGATTTCCATTTGAACGATTCCTCTCCCGATCTTTTAGGATCACTGTTTCGATACAATCACCCCTAGGAAAAAAAGTAAAAAATAGATATTTATTCGTCATCTTTCTTCTACAAAAACTCCAAAATACCACATTTTTGTATTTAGAAGCTTAAAACATCTTCAATAGGGTTCTCCGATATGCTGATTCTGATGGTGTGATTTTATTAAGATTGCTGGAATTCTCCGGGGTGTTTCTCCCATTTCTCAAAAATCGGGCAAATGGTCTTAGGCTTGTAGCTTTTGATAAGTAGCATTAAACTTGCTGAACTTTATATATGTGAAATCAAACAGTTCGTGGTAACGAAGTTTGACTCTTTACCACAATTCTGCTTTTTAAAACAATTAAAAGCTTTAGAATAAAGAGCGAAGGATTGCGGGGTGGACAACCCATTTCATATACGGAGTAATTTCTGTTCGTTTATTAATGCCGCTCCTTACTTTCAGTTAGAAAAACTAGTTTTTTTTATGTAATCAGAATAAAAAGCCAATTCCTTTGATGTATATACTTTTTTTTATCAAAATTCTGTGTTTTTTTTAGTTTCAATTACTATTGGGTTACTATAGTTGCTCCTTGCTCACAATTCATTGCCGAGAATTGTTTAATAAAAACATTTGACCATCATACTATTAAACTTTTTTCCTCCTTTTTCTTCTTTTGCTATTAATCTTTGGCTTTTATCCACTCTGGACAATAATTGAATTCGGATAATCAGCTTCCTCAGTCCTAAGAAGTCATACTTTTCCTCAACCATGTGAATTAATTCAGCTAGGTATAAAATATGAAAAGAAGAAATATCACTTTTCTGATAACTTTGAATAAAATAATCTGATATCAAAAAGTCTACTTTCCCTCAGTCATAAAAATCCTTTCAGCCACCGTGGCTAATGTTTACCGAAAAAACATCGTCATAAATATGTTTGTTTGTTCTCCCTCGCTTTACCGCTTCCCATCATGTCATTTCCCATATTTCACAACTGCCTAAGTGCTTTGCAAATAGCCTGTAATTCTGTAACGATTGCTAGGATGCCAAAATCAGAGACTTCTCCTCATGGGGAATCCAGGAGACTTGTGCAGAGCGTTTGCTTGATTGGTACTATCAACATACGCTCCGACGTGTGGTCGGTGGGGATGTATGTGTCAATGCCAGAAGAACGAACGCTGATGTTGGAGGTTAAAGAGTTGACAGAACTATTGAATAGCTTGAGGTTGGAGCAGTGGTTTTTGATAGGGTTTTGAATTACACGATGCTGATAAGCTTGAGACTAGTGGAATATCAAATATCTATTATAATGTCACTTCGAACTGCTTATAAATCTGTTCCGAGTGCGCTGAATTGATCATTTACGCTGGCTGGGCCTTCAAGAGAAAACCCTACAAGTAGTAGAGATTGTAATTTCACTTAGATTAGGATTTAATAATTAACGCCGATTGTAAGGCACAATAACAACCTATTTTAATCTTGGTTAAGTAAAATAAGCAATTAGGGAAGTCTCTTATGCACGGACAGAAAATGTTTCTGAAGTTCAAAGGAACATTTTCCGTAGACTACAAATAATTATACTGCAGATAAAAGGTTTAATTATTGTGTTATAATACCAAGGCAATTTAAGAAAAATATTTTGGGAATTAAGGCGTTTTGAACATTATCTAAATAGACCTTCTAGTAATGATAATAACGACTACCCAGTATTGAGCACTTTCTCCGTAATAAATTTCTGCTAACTCGTGACATCGCAAAGTTACCTGGGGATGATAAAACTGTATACGCTCCTCACAAATCCCAATCAAGGCTTCAGTCTTTACTCCCTTCTATAAAGTTCAAGTTTCCTTTAAATACTTTCTTATGACCTCTTTGCAACCCATATAAGGAGGTTCTGCTTTTTCTTTGGCCGTAGATAAGGGCCTAAAATGCTATTTTTAATACTATGCCATCCTTTATTTATAAAACGCGGCCTAACCCTCTTAGGTAAAAAGTATGATAAGGTCTAAATTTCGATACTGCTTATTGTTTAATACCTTATTGCTTAGGCTAAGCTCATCTTTTTTGTCCTTTTTGAGCTTTTAGTTTTAATTATAATTAATCATAAATTATATGGCTGATCAATATCAAGTGCTTTGATTCGAAGTGGGTCAACCTCCTCCCCTGTCTGGCACAAAATTGTCATGCCAAATTCTAACAAAATTTTCCTTTTATAATAAATTGTTTGACTTATTAACAAATTAATAATTGACAATATTATTTATATTATTTAATTATTATTCATTACTTTAGTTCTTTAAATTAGAGTTATTTAATTTTTTTAGTCTATTTATTAATTAATTAGTAATATAATAGTTATTTTCATTTTTTAGCTACACTCTCTACTTTTTTGATAAAATAGAATATCAAAAATTACGATTTGATTATAACCATTAGATTATTTATTTAAAATTTTGCGTTCCCTAAAACTTTTGGGCCCGTGACAAGTGCCTCCATGAATAAGAGTGATTCTAACCATGAAAAAAGTGTTTTTTTTAGCGACCATACAACCAAAACAAGAGCTAATAGCTCATATGGCACTTGTGACGAGGCAAGAAGAGCTAAGAGCCAAGAGATCATATGGTATGAGCTCTAACAAAATTCTATGAATCAATAGATGGATTTAAAAGGAAAATAAGAGGCTTAATGCCGGTCAGGATTTAAAATAAGAGCTCTGAGTCACGATGTCCTTCTAAATATCAAAATTCATTAAGACCCGATCACCCACTCGTAAGTTATCAATACCTAATTTTTTCTAATTTCTCCTCTCCCTTTAGCCCCCCAGATGGTCGAATCTGGGAAAACGACTTTATCAAGTCAATTTGTGCAGCTCCCTGACACGCCTGCCAATTTTCATCGTCCTAGCATGTCCAGAAGCACCAAATTCACCAAATCACTGAACCCCTCCTCCCAACTCCCCCAAAGAGAGCAAATCCAGTACGGTCCCGTCAATCATGTATCAAGGACATGTGCTTATTCTATCCACCAAGCTTCATCCCGATTCCTCCACTCCAAGTGTTTTCCAAGGTTTCCCCCTACAACTCCCCCCAATGTTAAAAGATCTGGTCGGGATTGAAATAAGACCTCTGAGAAATGAATTCCTTCTAAATATCAACTTTCATTAAGATCCGATCATCCATTCGTAAGATAAAAATACCCCAATTTTCATGTTTTGCAAGAATTCCGGTTTCACCTTCCAACTCCCCCCAATGTCACAGATTCTGGTCGGAATGTAAAATTAGAGCTTTAAAGCACAAGATCCTTCTAAATATCAAGTTTCATTAAGCTCTGGTCACCCTTTCGTAAGTTATAAACACCTCAATTTTCAACAATACCCCCCCCCCGAACTCCACCAAAGAGAGAAGATCTGGCCCGGTTACGTCAGTCACGTATCTTAGACAGGTTTTTATTCTTCCCATCCAGTTTCATCCTGATCTCACCGCTTTAAGTATTTTCTAAGATTTCCAGTCCCCCCAACTACCCCGACAATTAGGCTACGCTAGATCCGTTTGATATTTAAAATAAGAGTTCTGAGTAACGAGGTCCTGCTTGTTTTTCCCACCAAGTTTCATCCCGATCCCTCCAATCTAAGCGTCTTCCATGATTTTAGGTTCCCCCGCCCCAAACTCTCCCCAATGTCACCAGATCCGGTCGGGATTTAAAATAAGAGCTTTGAGACACGATATCCTTCTAAATATCATTTCCAAGAATTCCGGTTTCCCCCTCCAACTCCCCTCAATGTCACAGGATCTGGTCAGAATTTAAAATTAGAGCTTTAAAGCACAAGATCCTTCTAAATATCAAATTTCATTAAGATCTGGTCACCCTTTCGTAAATTACAAATACCTCAATTTTCAAAATTACCCCCCCCCCCAACTCCACCAAAGAGAGCAGAACCGGTCTGGTTATGTCAGTCATGTATCTTAGACAGGTTTTTATTCTTCCCATCCAGTTTCATCCTGATCTCACCGCTTTAAGTATTTTCTAAGATTTCCGGTCCCCCCCCCAACTGCCCCCCCAATTACGCTGGGTCCGGTTGAGATTTAAAATAAGAGATCTGAGTTATAAGGTACTTCCAAATATGAAGTTTCATTAAAATCCAATCACTCCTTCGTAAGTTAAAAATATGTAATTTTTTCTAATTTTTCTGAATTACCACCCCCCCCAATAGAGCTGATCCGTTCCAATTGTCTAAATCACGTATCTATGACTTCTGCTTATTTGTGCCACCAAGTTTCATCCCGATCCCTTTAATCTAAGCGTTTTCCATGATTTTAGGTTCCCCCACCCTAAACTCCCCCCAATGTCACCAGATCCGGTCGGAATTTAAAATAAGAGCTTAGAGACACGATATCCTTCTAAATATCAAATTTCATTGAGATCTGACCACCCGTTCGTAAAGTAAAAATACCTCATTTTTTCTAATTTTTCAGAATTAACTGCCCCCTTCCAACTACCCCAAAGAGAGCAGATCCGTTCCGGTTATGTCAATCATGTATCTAGGACTTTTGCTTATTTTTCCCACCAAGTTTCATCCCGATCCCTCCACTCTAAGTGTTTTTCAAGATTTTAGGTTTTCCCATCCCATATCCCCCCCCCAATGACACCAGATCCGGTAGGGATTTAAAATAACAGCTCTAAGTCACGATATTCTTCCAAACATCAAATTTCATTAAGATCTGATCAACCGTTCGCAAGTTAAAAATACTTGATTTTTTCTATTTTTCCAAATTAACGGGCCTCCACTCCCCTCCAGATGGTCAAATCGGAAAAACGACTATTTCTAATTTAATCTGGTCCGGTCCCTGATACGCCTGCCAAATTTCATCGTCCTAGCTTACCTGGAAGTGCCTAAAGTAGCATAACCGGGACCGACAGACCGACAGAATTTGCGATTGCTATATGTCACTTGGTTAATACCAAGTGCCATAAAAAGAGCTTTAGCTTGCTTTCATCATATTCTCCTATACAGTGGATGCTCGTGGCATGTGTTAAAGCACAGATACATGCATTAATACTTTCTTTTGGAAAGGAGGGAGGAGTGTCATAGATTTTTGATTATTATTTTTACACTCTCCATCTGTCCTTTGGAAAAAAATTCCTCTTTCTTAAAATCCAGTTGGGCTCAAACAAACGGCAGTGAAAGTGTCTAGTCAGACATATTGGCATGTTAACATAAACTTCCCATCTAAAATTGTCAAAACCTATTTTCTGTTAAATACAAAGTATCCAATTACAAGATTATCCTTGACAAACATGTTAAGTTCATTTTTTTTATAGTAATTCGGTTCTACACTTCCCAAGACTTGTTTTAATAAAACTTTAAATTCTTGGGAAGACTTTAATGCATAAAGGGTTACCGAAGTAAAAAAAGATGGCGTATATATCAAATGTTGAGAAAACAAACATCACAGAAATAATTTCCCTCTATGTAAAGAAATTTGGTTGCGGCACTATCAGTAAGCTTGTTGCCATTCGTTGAAGTAAAAAAAAGTAAACAAGCATTTTTTTCTAGCCAGTATTTTCCTTTTTAGTTTCCATATTCTGGCTAATAGCCAGAACCACGGAAGGGGAAGTCCTCTTCCTTAGTTTTCTTATCTCTAGGTGCACACACACGTAGAGACTCTTTCTCTCTATCTTTTAGTTCTTCTCTTTTTCTATGAAAAGAGAGTAGAAAGTGGGAGGTGGGGGTATACATTTGGTCAGAGAAAAAGCGGAGTGGTGCATTCACAAAGTTGTGAATTGTGCACAACCGAATACAATGTCGTGCACTGACGTGAAAGTCAGTTATTATTAGTATGATGCTTAATGATTTGACTTGATAATTTGGTTTATAGAAATCAGAAATCATTTATTTAAAGACAGCTTTCATAGTCGCAGATAAAAAACTCACAGACTAAATGTCGCCGTCAGTTACAAACCTAGTCCTAAGGCATTTTGTTATAGGCACTGTTTAAGCGGCGCAAATGAACTGTTAAATCGATAAGCTGAAACTGACTCTTTGATTAGCGCAGTAAGATTATGTACACAATATTTTTTTTTTCATTTTAGTCCTCTCTAGAGTATCCACGGCAGCCTTGTCAACAGGTGCGTAGCTCCATCAATTTCATTGCGGGGACAAGAGGAGTCCACATAGAAGAGTCAAGGGGCCAGAACCATATAATTATTTTTTTTTCTCCAAATAATTTGGGCAACTGCCCACCCCCTCGCCCCCTTCTAATGAAGCCACTGCATGTTGACGCGATGGCCCGCAGAGAAACAAGATTATTATTATAAATAACATTCCCTTCCATGCAGACACGTTTGTTCCAGCGTATGTTACATGGTACAATACGCTTTTAAAATAATTTTGAGTTTGAAAACAAGGGTACATAAAACTTATCAGGTACTTAATATCCAACGGTAAAGCTATTGTTTTTCTTTAACCTTCTCTTTGGAGTCCCTTGTTCCTTTTAAAACAATAAATAATTTAAGGAAATAGGCTACAATAATTATTTTCATATTTCTCAATCTTAAGGGAGAAAACAACTAAATCGTTTTCTATATTTGTGCATTTTTTACAATTTACTGAGAACTTTTTAATCAAACAGGTATAACAAGCTCAATATGAATATTGAGATGGAAATATTTGATTGGAACAAAAAAACAATCTCATTGAAATAAAAGTGTTGAACTGCCTTAAAAAAATAATTGTAGCTCATTTTCTTTAGCATCTCATGAACATCCAGTTTTTCCATTTTCTGAGTTCAGCCAAAGGGTTTGTTTTGTCTAAGATTTTTACAAAACTTCAAATAATTTACTTTAAAAATTCAGGTGAATGATTTTTTTTTTTTTTTTTTTTTTTTTTTTTTTTTTTTTTTTTTTTTTTTTAGCCAGAATCTCACAGTTGCGATTATGAAACAATTTTTCTCCTTTCATCAGTAAAAGTAAAAATTAAAAATGGCTCTAGCCAACTGAAAGAAAGCTATAAACTTTATTTTGGAATTAAAGCCACCGATACCGCAGCTACCATAAATATTAAATCCCTGGTTATGCAGCTACACAATTCCTGTGAGATTTTCCAAAACGACTAACAAAATTTCCAATTTAAATATGATTTGGATTTAAATATATATTCACTTCATCTCAATTGTATAGCAGCAGGGAATTTAATTTCCTGCAACTGCATGGTCGTCTTGGGACAAGTTAAGCTGTGATTATTTCATCTCTAATCTTCAAATTCCACACGGTCAGGAATGTGATTATATCATGGTGGTTAGGATTGAAGGGGAATTGGAATGAAAATCTAATAAAATCCAGGGAGATATTTTCCACAGCTGCTGGAAATGAAGCGAGAAGAATTTCATGAAGTGTAAGAGTGGAGATTTTCTACGGAGCCTCCCTGAAGCACTTCTAAAAATCAACAGGCCAAATTTCCCCTTACTTCACATCATTAGATTAATTTATTGAGCCAAAACTTTCTCAGTGAAAAGGGTTGTTAGAGATTTTCAAAACTTTTTTATGGAGACTAATTAAGTTCTTTGAGGCTATAGATAAGTAGTAGACCGAAAAGGAAATTCTTTTTGTATATTACAGGTAACTGGAAAAATCTTCTTTGTTCAGGGTAACAGTTTTCTACAACAACAATTGTTTTTGTGCATAGTACCTTGATGGATACTCAGTAAAACAAAATTAAAGTGAAACCAAAGTATTTGTTTCTAGTCCGAAACCAATTGATTTGCTGTCCCAATAAGAAATACTCATCACTTTCTCGCAAATTTATTATTTAAGCATTGAAGTCTTCTTTCTCACGCCGAATGATTTGTGGAAGGTACTTGAAAATCTACAATAGAACGTACAATTTCAAAGATTGTGCCAATTTCAAAAATTCATTTTAGATTCAAAAAATATTATATTTATTTTAAATCAAATATCAATTTTTGATAATTGATTTTTTTGAAATTGACAAATTAATTTTTTAAATTGACAATTTTTGATTGTTTTTTTTTTTTAATTTCAAAAATAGAAAAAAAAATTTGAAACACATAAATTAAAAAATTTCAATAGACATAGTTTCTGTTCATTTTAAGTTTTAATGTCCCTCCTTACTTTCAGTAAAAAAAACTTGTTTTTTTTTTTATTTAATCTACTATAGAACGCAACAATCGCAAAAAATAATGGTAGAAAAGTCGTATTTCAAAGATGTCGTATGATGTCCGATATGAGGAATTTGAACCAATCAAACCATCAATGTTAATTAACGGTAAATAAAACGCAGCTCTTTCCAATAATAACCGAAATTCAAAAAATAAATAAATTATGTGACTTTGAGTTTCGGCAGCCATGGTGCCACGTAGCGGAATATTCGTCCCTTGATCGTTCTATATGCAAAATTAACAGCTAAACAGAAAATATTTGTAAGCTTCATTCGACCGAATTGATTCTTTGAAGCAAAATTCATCTAAGACTATAGTACTTTTACTGTTCCCTACCAACTATTAGAAGAGGATAAGAGCAGGTATTTTTGGTGTGTTGGCGGGAGGCAGAAGTAACATGCAGTACACATTTAACCCTAACTTACAATATCAGTGAGATGTATTTCATACAGAAGGAGGTTCCCCTCCCCTTAGCTTCATTCTAAAATAATAATAAACAATAATAACAGAAATACAAAAAAGAATATGACTTTGAGTTTCTGCAGCCATGTTACCTCATGGCGGAATATTCGTTCCTTGCCCGGTCTATATGCAAAATAACAGCTAAAACAGAAAATATTTGTAGGCTTCATTCGACACAATTGATTCATTTGAAGCAAAGTTCGTTCATCTAAGACCATGGTACTTTTACTGTTCCGTACCAACTGTTAAGAGGGGATAACAGCAGGTATTTTGGTGTGTTGGCGAGAGGCAGAAAAAAACATGCAGTACACTTTTAACCCAACTTACAACATAAGATGTGTTTCATACAGGAGGAGGACCCCTCCCCTTAACTTCGTTCATTTGCAGGAACATAGATGAATTAACCGTGCAATAGGGACAGTGAATGGCAGATTATCTTCTCTTGCAGAAATATTTTGAAGGTCAAATAAGCGATTAATCATAACTACCCTGGACAGAGGTGAGAAGAATGGAAATATCCTCTCCAAACTAGGTTTATTCAAAGCTCTCCCCCCTGTCTGAAAAAATTAGAACTTTCGACCCTTATAAGTTTTAGAAATGTGCAATTTTTCAGAGAATCTGATTATTCTCGAAGCATTTCTATTAAATGCTTAAGTTATACTTGTGCGTAAGGAGTTCGGGGTTGATATATGGGAAGGGTAAAAGCCTCAAAATGTGATTTTAAGCCTAAATTTTTTAGTTTTCATAACGGGTTTTCAAATAAATACAAAGGAGAGATCCCCCTCCTTCAGACCATTCTTCATTAATAGCAATGTATCTGGACGAAATGGGCAATAAAGGAGATGAATGACAGACTCCCTCTTATTGCGGACATATTTTGATGGTCAAACAAAAGGTTATATTTATTTGTTACATATAGAAATGGAAGGTACCCCCAGAATTGGAAATAATTTAGATGTCCCCTATGACTAAGAACTGTTTTAAACCTCCCTCACTTTCTCTCTTTGAAAATTCGAAAATAATGTTTAATCTTCGATAAAATTGTCGAGGATACGGTTTTTTCAATGGAGATTCTCGCCCTCCAAGTATGTTTATAAATCAGTTAAATCTAGCGTAAATAGTTAGGGGCCAAGGAAGTGGTAGCCTTATACTTTTGTATAATAGTCCTAAATACGATGCTAAAACAAAGATAAATTAAGTTAGGGGTCTCCTGACTAGCTTCTAGAGGTTGAACAATGTGACTACTTTCTTCGGGTCGTTTCCCCGGAAACACATTAAGATGCAATTTCTCTTATTTGACTTTTGATTTGACTCGGAAACGTGCTATCAAAATTTTTGAACACGCAAGTTGAAGGCTTGGTCTACCCGAAACGTTTTCTTTTTTTTACAAAAAGGGTTTTTAGGATGTAGAGATTTTTGTCGGAAGGGGGTGGTCTTTTCAGACACCAGAAAGCAGAAAAATTCTTAAAAATCTTAAATTATGTGAGAATGAAGTCTGCAAAGATAGAATCATGGAAATGGAATGAAATCTGACAGAGAAACACCTAAACTCTCATGTTTTGGGGAAAATAGGGTCAGAATACCCCGTATGATATACTCGCAGGATACATGGCTGGCTTGGCCATGGTATATCTTTTATGCCAAACTGCATAAGAGCGAGGTGCTGTCTGAACAATTTCTAGGTAGCTAGATAACCAAGATAACAAACTAAGATAACCCAACAAAATGATATTTTTTACATAAGAGACGTAATGACTTGATTGTCCTAAAGATGGCCAAGCTAAAATAGTAACTAGGCTTCTACATGGTTTTGAACGTTTCGTATAAAGTTAATCTGAAGAAATACATGTCAAAATCATAATAAACTGTGCATCAAAGTAAAGCTTTCAGTTTATTAACAGTAACATTCATCAAAATAAAGTTCTTGAAATTATGAAAATATCTCATGTGAAACGCATGTCTAATCTACAACTCAACTAAAAGAAATAAAATGGAGTGAATAGAATCTCTGATTACCAGCCAGAGGTCGCAATACCCTACTGCGGCTAATCATAAATGTCTAATCACATTAGACAACTTATCGTTGACCTTATTAGTGATCATACCCGCCTTTGGGTATAAGTACTTTCTCACGGCCATACCCGATTCGCATAAGATGACACAGCATAGTGCAGCTGTTTCGAAGCGGGGGTCGAACCAATTCTTCACGCTTCCGTACTAAGGGACATTGCATACCGAGACTGACGTGAGTTCCGGCTAAATCGATCAAAGAATAATATTTTATAAATGAAAAATAAAAGTTGACATTTTCGGTAGGGTGAAGGGACAGTGAATCGAGGGACTTAAATCGTTTTACTATGACTAAGCTATTTATTTTTGCTTGCAACATTAATTACCATGGAGGTGTTTTCATAGCTCCTCCTTATCCAAATGAGGGTTTTGGTAGTATCATCATACTTGCGTATTCAAAGGATAAATAGGAAAACAAAACTAGAGAGCTTTCAGCAATATGAACTGAGAGTGTGTATTTATCCCCCCTACAGTTTATGCCCCCTTAGATTAAAAAAAATAACTTTTTAGTGTTTTCACTGAAAATGTGTTCTTTTCGTAATTGAAGAAGAATAACAAAAGTGCCGCTGGATATTATGAAAAGTGTATTTTACCCCATTCTAATGTGATGCCACTCAGGACCTTTCTGATCAAAACTTAAAAGGGTATTAGAAACCTTTTATATGCGATTTGTACATCTTAATAGTTCAGTTGCAGTAATTCAAAAGACGACATGTTACAACCATGGGTATACCACCTGAATAGATGTCAGATAACATAAAAAAAGCACTGTCAGACGTGAATTAGTAAAAAGCTAACAAAAATGGTGGCAATCAATGGTATTCTAGAAGCTGATCTTAATAGAGAGTTATCCCTTCCCTCAAATGCCTTAGAGAACCAATACGAGAGCATGGTAGAAAAGTGGAAAGCTATCAATGGCTATTTTAGCTCGTACATTTTATAAGTTTTATATTTAGAACATTTTAAAATTTACAGGAGAGTGAAAAAAACATTTTTGATTTTTAATTCTTAACGACAAACAGTTGTCTGTAAGAAAAGGATGTTACATAGCCTTTAGTTTAATGCTAATATTATTGTATTGACAAAAGCAAAGAAGTTCCAACTATTTTTGCGTTTTAGTGAAGACGATATAAATCATTTTGGGAAAAAAGAAACTCGGAATTGGAAAGCCAGAATTTGGAAAATCAAACTGGAAAGCCAAATAAGATTCAAGAATACGGATTGGACCAATCCATAAAGTGTATTTTGTTTAGTAGCTGAAAGTGGAAACGACATCCCTGAAACAAGAAGTGTCACATTTTTGACTTGACTTGTCTCTCCTTCGTGCACTTCTGGACGCACTGAACGACCTCTGCCTCCTCCATCCACTTCAGTCCATGGCAAGCCTTTGTTCTTCGGTCTGTTTGATCTTCGGTCGGCCTGGCCAGGAGCATGAACAGGCTGTTAGACATCGTTTCTTCAATCGGCCGCAAAATGTCACATAATGCCTTCGAATTACGACCTAAGGGTGGTACTTAGTAGGAATTTTCAGTTGTCATGCTTAGAGGAACAGAAATCGTGTATGAAATTACGTTAAAGGTATTTTTCTGCATTTAAACTAGTATGGAGTAGCCTACTTAAAGGGTGGTGTGAAATATAAAACAGGGGCACTGAATATCCTGTGGTGTATTTTAGAATACTCATAGCGCTCGTGGGGATTGCTGAATTTTTTATGCCGAAGTTTGTTTTTAGCATAACTCCGTTCATTTTTGTACTGCTAAACATGGTTTAGTGTGCATTACCCAACAGTGTTGCCAATACTTTCTGGAGATCTAAGTATTACAGTGAGTAGAAACTAGATACTTTAGTGTCCCTCGAGAAAACTAGAGGCTCGGCTTGACTCCATTCCATTTTTAAGACCTCTAGTTCTCTATACTAGCTTTAACTTTTATTTCTTTTTTTTAGCAGTCCTGTCACGTGTTACATCAAGCTCACATATTTGACAGTAATCCCATAGTATGGGAAGTAAAGACAAGGAGCAAGTAACTAAAACAGAACAAAAACAAAGGAAGCCTAGTTAACAAGAAAACGTAAAAAAGAAAATAACAAGCACAGTTTCCAAGAGTATAAAAAATTGAAATGGTGAGATTTTGACTTGAAAAAAATCTCTTTTTTTCTGAAAATTAGCCTTTTTATCCATTACAGTTCTCTAGTCAGAGCGAGAAAAGTGTAAAAACAAACCTTCAAATTGTCCTTTTGGCAATCCTCTCACCCAGAGAACAGTGGGTACAAAAATTGTCATTGAATAATAAGCTGTTTGCGGTGTCCCTTTTTATAAGTGGTCATTTAGCCTTTAAAGGTCTCTAGTCTCACGCAAAGAAGA
The DNA here is from genome assembly GCF_032884065.1 of Artemia franciscana. Taxonomy (NCBI): domain Eukaryota; kingdom Metazoa; phylum Arthropoda; class Branchiopoda; order Anostraca; family Artemiidae; genus Artemia; species Artemia franciscana. The sequence goes on along the minus strand of NC_088878.1, from coordinate 6,190,043 downwards.
AAAAACGTCAAAAATATAAAAACTGTCACTAAGGCAACCCTGACACTTAAAGATTAGTAGTTACAAAAGTTATCGTTCAGTAATAAGCCGTCCGTGGCGGTAAGGTTGAATAGCCTCGTTTTAGATTATTGGAAGTTTTATCTTTGCCCAGATTTTGCTCACTGTTCGTGAAATATAAGATTTTTTCCACAACTCTTCTTGTCAATAAAGGTAATGATCAGGCCTTGGTTCGGATGTGAGGGGTGCTCAAACAGGGGAAGATTAATAATACCTATCTTATAGCCAAACATTAGTATTTAATGTAATTTTTTATTCATGGAGGATGTGAACTTTTGAACTCCCCCCCTCCCTAGGTCTTGCTTTCAACACTTTGACATCCATCACCAATTGATTGAAAACCCCCCTCTCCCTAAAATTTAGGCAAACAACTCTATTAATATACATGTAAGGGTCCCAAAATATACTGAAATGTAGAATAGCCAGAAATAATAAATAAATGTAAACAACAAGCAGAAACAACAGGAATCTTTTTTTCTTTTCTTCTTAAAACAGTAGAACCTTAACCCCAAATGAATATTTTCACCTTATATCCAAGAGCCATCCTTACTTCAGGGAAGTTCAACCAGGACTCACCTGGGAAGTTCAACCCCCTGAAGTAAGAATGCAAGGACTGTTTAAAGTTTTTTTTTTGTTTTTTTGGTCGTATTTTAATTTCACTTTCTTATATATTTTCATTTGTTTTACTGAAGACTGCCCTTGGATTTAGGGTCAAAATATTAAGTTATGGTTAAGATTACACTGTCTAAAAAAATACTTGTTGTTTCAACTTGTTGTTTGTATTTATGATGGAAAGACAGTATAATCTTCATCACTATTTAAGCCAGAAATATGTATATTTTCAACGAGTCTTTTTTAACATTAAACAAAAAAAAAACTAGTTATTTAACTGAAAGTAAGGAGCGACATTAAAACTTAAAACGAACAGAAATTGCTCCGTATATGAAATGGGTTGTCCCCTCCGCAATCCCTCGCTCTTTACGCTAAAGCTTTTAATTGTTTTAAAAAGCAGAATTGTGGCAAAGAGTCAAACTTTAGCGTAAAGAGCGAGGGATTGCGGAGGGGACAACCCATTTCATATACGGAGTAATTTCTGTTCGTTTTAAGTTTTAATGTCGCTCCTTACTTTCAGTTAAAAAATTATTTTTTTTGTTTAATTTCTGAACGTTTTGGAATTAATGCATGTTTAATTTTTGCTCTCCACACATAAATTATTAAAATGAAATTTGCATATTAATTCCCTTTTTGGCTAAATGGCTTTCTCTTAGTTTTGATCAGACGATTTTGAGAAAAAAGGGGTGGAGAAGGAGGCTTAGTTGCCCTGCAATTTTTCGGTTACATAAAAAGGCAACTATAAATTTTTAACGAATGTTTTTATTAGTAAAAAATATACGTAACTTAAGAATTAATTTACGTAACAAACTGTTTATATTCTTAAATTTTTGTTATGTATATGAGGGGGTTTGTACCCTCGTTAATGCCTCACTCTTTAGACTAAAACGTAAGTTTTGTCGCAATTCTTTAAGAATGACTCCTGATTCAGAAAGGTCGAAGAATAAATAGTTAAAATTACTAAAAATACTATAGCATAAAGAGCGAGGTATTTATCTCCTCCTAAATACCTCGCTCTTTATGCTAAAGTATTTTTTAGCACCCCTCATATGCGTTATAATCTTTGTCCGTTTTAAGTTTCAATGCTACTCCTTACTTTCAATTGAAAAAAAAAACTTTTCCATGTTTATTTTTTCATTGTTTTTTTTTATAGTAATTTTAGAAAATCCTGCGCCCTTTTCATTGAATTTCTGTTCCCCCATGACATATTTCTCCAAGGAAAGATCCTCCCATATAGCCCCCTACCCTCAACCCCACCCCCAAAACCAAAAAAAATCCCCTGAAAACGTCTCTACACTTCCCAATAACCAATTATATGTAAACACTGGTCGAAGTTTGTAACTTGCAGCCCCTCTCCATGGGACTGTGGGGGAGTAAGTGATTCCCAAAGACACAGTTATTATGGTTTTTGACTATGCGGAACAAAATGGCTATTTCAAAATTTTCATCCGTAGACTTTGGAGAAAAAATGAGCGTGGGAGGGGGCCTACGTGCCGTCCAAATTTTTTGGTCTCTTAAAAAGGGCACTAGAACTTTTCATTTGCGTTATAATGAGCCCTCTTGTGACATTCCAGGACCACTTGGTCGATACGATGACCCCTCGGGAAAAAAAAATAAACAAACAAATAAACACGAACCCGTGATTTGTCTTCCGGCAGAAAATACGAAATTCCACATTTTTGTAGATAGGAGCTTGAAATTTTTGCAATGGGTTCTCTGATACGCCGAATGCGATGGTGTGATTTTCGTTAAGATTCTTTGACGTTTAGGGGGTGTTTCCCCCTATTTTCCAAAATAAGGCAAATTTTCTCAGGCTCGTAACTTTTGATGACAAAGACTAAATTTGAAACTTATAATTTTGAAACTTATATTTTTGAAATCAGCATGAAATACGATGTTTTGATTCTTTTATTATTTGATTCTTATTATTTGATTTTGATTATTTGATTCTTTTTTTGATTCATACGATTCTTTTGATGTATATTTTAGCATCAAAATTCCGTTTTTTAGAGTTTGAGCCGGGTCGCTCCTTACTACAGTTCGTTACCACGAACTGTTTGATTAGACATTTTTTGTTACCATGCGCAACCTCCATTCCCTACCATGTGGAAATCCCGCTCTTAGTTAGCCGAAACGTTTTGGATTTTACGTATTTAGATTTTAATATTTTGATTCTAAAACGTATTTGGAATATATTTACGTATTGGATTTTAAGAATTTTTTTTATAATTTGCTTTTTCTTTTTAAGGTTTTTACAAGACCCCTCCTCTTGATATATTTCCTTGAAACAACTCCCTGTGGTCGTGTTTGTTTACGATGAGATTAAGACATACTATACATAGCTTACCTTCGATTTCTTTCTTAGTGTCTCCACTACTGCTTGAATCACTTCCAAAAAACAAATGTTTCCTATCGCGTGCAAAAATGTTCTTCCTTTTATTAAACCATATTTGCTTATATTCTGGCAGGATAATTAATTTAAAAGCTGGTTTTATATTCGAAGCATTTTTCAGGTGGCAAACAAAACAGACATTACCTTTTGTAGAAAACAATAGACCGAAAATAATGGACGGTTTGACGGTAGACCAAATCAAGAACAAATATATAGGTGCGTATAATAGTTACGTACAAATATGTGCTTTGGGTACCTATTTGCCGCAATGACTTAGTGATTAAGGCAGGGGCACCAATTCACGAATATTTGAGGGTTGGTGGTGGTGGCAATTTCTTTCTTTCTTTAATCATGATGCAAAATAAGTAATGTCTAATCTAAGGGAAAAATAGGTGCAAATGTCCCCCCCCCCTGACTGATGTTTCTGCATTAGGGACCCATGAGCAATAGCTTTGTTGATAAGCTGCGCCAGTTATAAGACGAAATGGTTCCTAAGGGCTGGAGCACACGCAAGAGAGGACCTTAGTGCACTCCCCTTAAAAGCTGATGCTTCAGGCTGAAATAGGAAGACTCCTCAATTGCTACTTGTGCTCCCTGTTGCGGCTATAATGGTATCACAGAGTACGTAATGTAACGAAATGTAAGTAAGGAGTGATGTGCCTCCATAGTGGCCGAAACTAAAAAAAAGGAATTTTTGGGATCAAAATAATTTGCTTTTATGCTAATCCCAAGTATGTAAAATTCATCAATTTTAATGTTATCCATCGAAAGCTAAGACCCTGAGAAAACTCAGTTTTATTTTCAGAAATGAGAAGAAATACCCCCAGAAAGTTAAGCCATCTTAGTTGAAATCACACCATCAGGTTGAGCATATCCGAGACATGTACTGTAAAGTTTTCAAATTCTCATGTACGAAAATGTGGCTTTTTGTAATTTCTACTGAAGAAAAATCACAGTTGTGTGCTTATTTGTTGTTGTTTTTTCCTTTCTTTCTTAATTCCCCACAGGCGACAACATCGAACCAATGGTCCTAGAAAATCATGAGAGGGCTCATTCGGAAATTAAACGTTCCAGTACCCTTTTTAAGTTACCAAAAAGATTGGAAGGCAACAAACCTTCTCATACGCCCCTTCTCCTCCCCTAAAGCGATCCGATCAAAAATCAGAGTTAGCTATTTGGTGCAGCATAGATGAAAGGTCTAATAACTATACCTCTGGGGATGGAATGATCCACCATAGCCTCTGGAGAAAGAGCTGCAAGGTTTTCAATTTTCAATTGTGAGATATTCAGTATTTCTTATTGGGAAATATACAGAAATTTTTCAGGAGATTTGTTCCAGGGGGAGGATTTTCACCGGTGAAAATTTTCATAGGGAGGAAACTTTGCAGGGGTAAATTTTACATGGTGGGGGTGGCATTTCCTGGCATGATCGGAAAAATGTCTGACGTTAAATAAATTACAAGTTTTTCAACTGAAAGTAAGGAGCAACAATAAAGTTTGAAACCCACAAAAATTATTCCATATAATAGGAGGAGGGCTACCCCTTCCTCATCCCTTGCTTTTTACGCTAAAGTTTGACCTATTGTCCCAGTTTCTCAAGAACGACTCCTGAAACACGGGTTTCATGAATGAGCAGTATTTTTTTTTTAGAATTTTAAGACTTTAGCGTAAAGAGTTAAGGTTGAGGAAGGGAAGGCACCCTATATATGGAATAATTACTGTTGTTTTATCTTTAAAGGTTGCTGCTTACTTTCAGTTGAAAAAAGCTTTATCTCTTTCTATTTAATCACAAACTAAAGTGTTGTGCAAAACATCCTAAAAAGCAAATAGGGCTTCAATTTCAACGTTTGAAAAGCCAGGCTTCTCTTTCTTTGCAAAGAAAAATAGTTTTGTTTAATTTTAAGGAGAATATTCATGATTATAAACTATTTCCTGTAATAGTTAATTATTTGCTTTCTATCTATATGCGATGAACTTATTTAACCTCGAAGTTCTTTGCTTTCTAAAGTTTTACTATGAGGAAAAAAAAAAAAAGTAGCAGGATCCTAATATGCGCTGTGTAATCAGAGCACGAAGTTATATTTTTCTCATTTCTTGATCTCCTTCAAAAGGCTGTGGAAAAAATGAAACTACCTGAAAGTACTAGAGGTTTTGTAATCTGAGGCGGGGAGGGGCACTTCTTTTCCCAGAGAATACCAAAAACAAAAAGAAGTGTACAATTTTCCAATATTGAATGTATAAGATAATTACTGGAAAACCAAATACTGTTAAAAGCTTTGCTTGGATAAAAATAAAAATATGTTTATTCCCTTTTCTTCCTCTGATAGAATAGATTTCAGTAATGTCCTTGTCTGCACGCAAAATTAAAAACTAATTAGGTCATTGTGTTAGTCATTTAATAATAATTGTATTAATTAGTGGTTAATTGCTCTCTGTACTAATTTGCACCTGAATTTCAGGCATAATTCTCCAGTACTGATTTTGATTAGTGCAAAATTGTTGTACAAATTTTAGGGGTTGTAAAATTGCAACAGAGTAACCAAACAGTCTGGATTTTTGTTGCAATTAAACCATTGAAAATTGAACAATACCTATAAGAAACCGAGGGTATTTCCTCTGTACCTTTTATTGAACAACTTTTATTGAAATTAATTTTAAAAACTTTCGAGTTTTTCAAAAAAAGTACTGAGCTCCATTAATCAAAGAATGAGCAGAAATAAAGTAAAAAATAAAACAAATGACCATGCATTGTCAGTTTAATTGGCAAACACTGATATTTATTCATTAAAGTTCTAATATTTTTTTTTATTTATGAAAATAAGAAAAGTGAAAACACTTAAATATATTTTGTTTTCACTAAAGCGCAATATATGTTCTAGTCTTGAGAAGGCATTAAGGTTATGAGAAGGCCCTTTTGAAAACCTGCACGAAAACAGTCTTTTCGTTTAATTGGTACCCTTAAACGTTCCCTAAATGCTTCATCTTAATACCCTTGTGTCATTAGTTACAGCAATTGTGGTGGTAATATTAAAAGTATACATATAGCGCCTTCTGGGTAGTTCAAAATCCCCCAAACTTACCCTTAAAGGTCTAAGTTCATAATATAGGCTGTTCTTCATATATTGCTTTGCCCCTTTTCGAAATTCTACATACTCATAGTTTGTTTTGATTTAGCTCAACATCCGCCTAAATATTTCTCAAAAGCTTCAACTTAATACCATTAGCTTGCGCAGTAGCAATAGTTATAGCAGCATTGTAGCAGTATGCGCATAGCACCCTTGGTTTCTTCAACATCCCATTTAACACACGCTGAAAGTTTCAGCCTAATACCATCAACCGTTCCTGAAGCATTTCTGACGCGCCTGCTAGACAACCTGTGTGGGTATAGTGCATTTCGAATTAATTCCATACAGTTTCTATATATCCCAAATTTTCACAATAAGCCCCCTCTGGAGTTTATGCGACCACCCTTTCTATAAAAACCTTATATGTCCTCTACTCCTAATTTACAACCCTTATGCTGAGGGCTATGGGGGGAGGGGTTTTCATCCTCAAAGAAATAAGTTCCAGGCCTTTCAAATACGCTGAACAAAATGGCTATCTCAAAATATCGATTAAATGTGTTTTGCGAGTTGATGGGCATAGGAGGGGGGGCTTGTTGCCCTCCAGGCACTTTCGACTATTAAAAAGGCACTAACCCTTTCATTTTCAAATCGAATGAGCGATTTTTGAAGTTTATACGACAACTCCCTTAAACGAAGTATTCTGGTCTAAACAAGCCAAAAATAAAAATGAAATAAAATAATTCATGGTGCCCACATCACTCTTCACTTAGGCAGCGCTATCGCGCTGCCTACGAAACGGTAATTTGTACAAGGAAGGTTTTGTCCAGCTTCAACGCTACGATAAACATAAAGCTAACGTAGGTGGTTGACCCCTTAGACCTAAGACCTCTACTCCAAGATCTTGTAAAAAGACCAAAACTCTGACTCCTTCTCATTTTAGCAAAAAAAAAAAACAAAAAAAAAAACATGCTTCTCGGTCATTCATGTGAGGCCAGGGGCGTAGCTCCAGAATTTTATTGGAAGGGGGGTGGCAAGAGGGGCTCATATCCGGATAGTCAAGGGGCATGTGCTATATAATAATATTTTCTCCAAATTATTGTGGGCAACCTCCCCCTTGCCCCCTCCTCCGAAGCGACGCTCTTGTCTGAGGCCGAACTAAAAGCAGTTAAAGCAGATATAATCAAATAGTTCGTGGTAATGAACTGTAGTAAGGAGCGACCAGGCTCATTAGAAACCAAAACTCTAAAAAATGGAATTTTGATACCAATAGCTACATCAAAATAATCGCATTTTAGTGCTGATATTAAATATATAAGTTTCATCAAGTTTAGTCTTACGCACCAAAAGTTACGAGCCTGAGAAAATGTGTGTTATTTTAGAAAATAGGGGAAAACACCCCCTAAAAGTTATAGAATCTTAACAAAAATTACACCATCAGATTCAGCGTATCAGAGAACCCTACTGTAGAGGTTTCAAGCTCCTATCTATAAAAATGTGGAATTTTGTATTTTTTGCCAGAAGGCAGATCACGGATGCGTGTTTATTTGTTTTTTTTTTTTCTTTTTTCTTTTTCCCAGGGGTGATTGTATCGACCCAGTTGTCCTAGAATGTTGCGAGAGGGCTCATTCTAACGAAAATGAAAAGTTCTAGTGCCCTTTTTAAGTGACCAAAAAATTGGAGGGCACCTAGGCCCCCTCCCACGCTAATTATTTTCCCAAAGTCAACGGATCAAAATTCTGAGACAGCCATTTTATTCAGCGTAGTCGAAAAACCTTATAACTATGTCTTTGGGGACGACTTACTCCTCCACAGTCCCCGTGGGAGGGGCTACAAGTTACAAACTTTGATCAGTGCTTACATATAGTAATGGTTATTGGGAAGTGTACAGGTGTTTTCAGGAGGATTTTTTGGTTGGGGGGAGGGGTTGAAAAGAGGGGGATATACTGGGGGAACTTTCCATCGAGGAATTTGTCATGGGGGAAGAAAATTTTCATGAAGGGAGCGCAGGATTTACTAGCATTATTTAAAAAAAAACAATGAAAAAATAAATATGAAAAAGTTTTTTTCAGCTGGAAGTAAGGAGTAGCATCAAAACTTAAAACGAACAGAAATTGTTACCCATATGAGGGGCTCACCTCCTCCTAATACCTCGCTCTTTACGCTAAAGTATTTTTAGTAATGTCAACTATTTATTCTACGGCTTTTGTGATTCAGGGGTCATTCTTAATGAATTGGGCCAAAATTTAAGATTTAGTGTAAAGAGAGAGGTACTGACGAGGGGGCGAACCCTCTCATATGTGTAATAAAAACATGAGAATAAAAAATTCTTTACGTAAGCTAGTTTATAAGTTACGTATATCTTTTACTAATAAAAAGATTCGTAAAAAATTAAAAGTTCTAGTTGCCTTATTTATTAACCAAAAAATTGGAGGGCAACTAGGCTTCCTCCCCCGCTCTTTTTTCTCAAAATCATTCGATCAAAATTATGAGAAAGCCATTTAGCAAAAAAAAAAAAAAATAATAAAATTTCGTTTTAATTATTTCTCTGCGAAGAGCCAAAATCAAAACATGCATTGATACAAAAACGTTCAGAAATTAAATAAAAAAATAAGTTTTTTCAACTGAAAGTAAGGAGCGACATTAAAACTTAAAACGAACAGAAATTACTTCGTATATGAAAGGGGCTGCTTCCTCATCAACGCCCCGCTCTTTACGCTAAAGTTTATTACTGTTTTAAAAAGAAGAGTTGAGAGAAAGAGTCAAACTATAGTGTAAAGAGCGGGGCGTTGATGAGGAAGCAGCCCCTTTCATATTCGAAGTAATTTCTGTTCGTTTTAAGTTTTAATGTCGCTCCTTACTTTCAGTTGAAAAAACTTGTTTTTTTTATTTAATAAGATAAGAAGAGACCATGAGAAAGGATTTCGTGGAAGTTAGAGTTCATGAGAGGGATTTAAGAGTGGAGCTTTGAACTGATAGGGTCGGAGAAGTAGTATGTGCTGCTCTTGTGGCCTCAGAAGGCTTGGTTTTTCAATTATTTCTTGAAGAAGGTGTAGTAGATATAACGGATTTTGGGAGAAATAGAAATCCCAAATAATATTGAAAGCCAAATAAGACAGAAGTCATAAATTATATAGATCGAAAAGTGTACATATTTATAATAAGTTTGGTTATTAATAAATCGTTAGAGAAAAGTGTCACACATTGCATTTTGGGTTACCCTATTTGGGTTAACCAATGTAATATATCAGCTTGGACACCATTAAGATAGTTTGGCATTCAATTATGGAAAAAATTTCAAGTATTTGCCAATAAAAAAAGGTCAAACAAATTTGACAGTACTAAACTCCTGTCACCCAGAAACCTATTGCTTGATCAGTCTTGAGTAACAGATTAATGTAACCCTTACTGAGCAAAGGGTATTTGGTAATGACACAAACTGACATCCGAACTAACCCTTATCTACATGGGGGGATGTGATAAATTTCCTTATAGGTGGCAAAGTCGCCTGAGGTAGAATACCCTGAGAAAGCTACCCTACCAGACAGCTTGGCGTCCATTATACCCGCGTGTCAATAAAATGGAAGAATTATTACAATCGGAAATGGAACCTTTCTCATTTTAACTTGTCGTTTAGTGAAGGACCTATTCATTGTCCAATCGGAATCTTATTAACAATAATACCATTTGGACCTTTTCTAACAATGTACCGTCACAACACATTATATTAACAATTATATTAATATGTATTATATTATATTAATATGTATTAATAATTTTATAATCATTATTAGTATACCGTGAAACCAAGACAAAAGAGTAGGTTTCACAACTTTTGAAAGTAGACTGTGAAGGCTGTGAAGTGTGAAGACTTTTAACTTAAAAATATGTTTTTTTAAGTAGGTGTGGAAAAATAGAAAAAGAAACAGAGATGTAGTATTAATATTTTACTAATCTACTATTGTTTGAAAGTGGCTTTGGCCTTGTTTTAGGGTAAACTTCTAGTAAACAGAGAGAAAACAAGTGGGTAAAAAACATCATCAGCATGTAACGTATTAGCTGCATTTAATGCTTAGTATTTACTTACCTTGAATTTACCGTGATTCTGAATCTTTGCGGACAATCCAATTTTTTTTATTTTTTTATCAGTGACAACCAACCAGGGGTGAATCTCCAGCATTTTTATTGGGGTGGCAAAAGTGATCCATATCCGGATAGTCAAGTAGAATGGGGCATATAATAATTTTTTCACAACATTATTGAGGAGGGTAACCCCCTCCCCCTTAACGAAGCCCTTGTAACCAAGGGAAACATCGGTTTATTATTTCTTTATTATTTATTATTTTACAATTATATTTAGAGGATAATTTCAAATGAACTTGTGTCTTTGCTGAAATTTAGTAGTTTTGCTATGAAGACTTGTGAATCTAAATTCAAAAATTATAATTCTGAATAACATTTATATAAAATTTATAGTGAAAACCTTTCTTAAGGTCATGTTCAATCATTTACTAATAAATTAAATGTATTTAATATGTCACTTATTTAGCTTCTTTGCTAATGAACAGGGGTCTTTGCTAAAATTTAGTAGTTTTGCTATGAAGACTAGTGAATTTGAATTGCGAAATTATAATTGTTAAAAAAATAAAAGAAAATTTACAATGCAGGCTTATCTTATCAGGCTTTTTTGGGGGTGTTTTACAAAAGAATTTTTTCCTGTTTTTTTACAAAAAAAAAGTAAAAAGACGCATGAAAAATTTGTTCATATTCATTTTCGCTATGTTTTGAAGAGTCGGACAAGCATTAACCCATCTCCCCCCTCCTAGATACAGCTTTGCCTAATGTTGTATCAAAAAAATCACGAAAGTCAAACTCTCTGTTTAATATTTTTTTTTTTTTTTTTTTTTTTTTTTTTTTTTTTTTTTTTTTTTTTTTTTTTTTTTTTTTTTTTTTTACAGAAATAGAGTGCACATCCCGTTTCTGAAGATCACCGGGAGATAACTTCAAAATTTCACAGTAATTTTATTTATTTTTTTACTCATAAATTCCTGGCACCAGGAGTGATTGATATCTGATTTGGTGTTAGTCCCTTATCAAGGTTGTAAATGACTGTTGGATCTTGTTTTGAAAGAGTCAACCGAAAAACCTCCCCAAGAAGATCATTGCAGGTTGAAGTGGAACATCGAATGAAGCTGTTCTTCAAATGCTCTGTCCTCGACCCAGCCTCTAGATAATTTGACCGACCTGTTCGCCTTCGTGTCTGTCTTGTCGGTTGGACATTTGGAGGCACAATAAGGGAAAGCTCTAGAGAAGGAGGTGAATTTACATAAGAGTAGAAAACAGCCATGAATCACTAACTGAATGGATAGAGTCATGGGGAATGAAAGCACATTCCCAACAAGACAACAGGGTATGCATATTCGTTCTTCTGGGAGCACCGACAGATAACTTTAAATTTCTAATTTAGCTCTTTAAATGTTAGAAGGTATTTTTGACCCAAAACTTTGTTAAATAGAAATTCCCCTATAAATAAGACAAATGTCGAGCGGGTCAATGGGTCAAAAGTTCAATGAGTCAAGAAGACTGAAAAATGAGTCATAAAGTACCATAAAGATAAACTAAAAAAAAAAACTGACTTGCTTCTGTGGATGCTTGAATTATTCCGGTAGAATTAATTCTGGGAGGGGCAGTTGCCCCTATACCTCATAGCAAATTACGCCCTTGGCAAGCTCCAATACACTTTCTTAACTAAACTTTGCTGATTTCTCCATGGACCATTTTATGAAGCTAGCCTACAACGACAGAACTTGCGCCCTCAACCTTTTGAATAATTAGGCTGATATACTCAATAAACAGGTTTCGTGATGAAACCTTTTCAATTAAATTTTCGAGCAACAACTCAATTCCTATTTATCTCTTTTTTTGCTCTTAATTCTTGCTTTTGTTGACTTGGTTACAACAATATAATTTGGTTATAATTATATAACAATACAAATAACCACTAGATCCACTCAGCCAGATAAGGGTTAAAGTAAAATGGAACCCATGTATATTAGGGAACGAATTGGAATTCATCCTTCTGACGATTTGGAAACCGTTATCAAAACCATTTACATCTTGACGAGAATAATTCAAGTTGTCCGTATATAAACATCTTATAAGTTCCACTTTGATTTCATTAAAAACAAGTTCAGTTCAGTAGAGCTCGTTCAAGTGGAAGTTACTACATTCCCTTACGAAATTCCCACGACGATCCGTACATGGTAATCCTCAGCCATTATAATCTTGAGGCACCGTGATTGGATTTGACATATTTGACGGGTACCGATCTGTCTACCTCTTTTGATTATACCCGTGTTTGCCGGTATTTTCTCAGCCGGCAACGATTCTGGTTTCAATAATACCCCACCCTTATTTGAGATAATAAAAAAGTGGCATAAATATTAACATGTCCATTAAATTACATATAGCGGGTGCATATAGTATGCAAAGTTTAAGCTTTCCTAAATACAAAATGGTTTGTGATTTATAGAAATAATGAATTGAAAAGTAAGCATTCAATCACTAAATGCTGAAACATGTTTAATTTTCATAATTAAAAAAAAACAAACAGAATATATCTTCTCCTTAGTAAATTAAGTTTACGGCAAAACTTACAACATCTATAAAATTAGAATTTGAAAAATAAAAACCTGAAGGGGGTATACTCACTTTCTAGTAAAAATCCTTAAGTGGGATGAACTAGAAAAAATCTAAAAGTTCAATTTAAGCCAAAACGAGTGGTGAATAATTTATGTTGTATACATCAAAAACTATATAAAATGAAGCTCTTACTTTCTTAGATGGAAAAAATGCCTTTTCGGTAGTTTTGCCATTGATGGAAAAGTGTTTTTTTTAGGTTTTTCATTGAAAAATTGATAAGAAATCAAATTACCCATGAAAGGTACATTCAGCCCTTCCCCTACATTTTTTGAATTGATACCACTGCCCTTGTTTGGTGTCGTCGGGCAGTAACGTCTTTTAACGCTGATGCTTAACACCATCTGTTAAAGGATCAAGTCTAAAAACATCAAGTATTCGTAAAATCAATTTTTATTTGTAAGTACGACAGTAGTAAATAAAAATGATGTAGGCTACACAATGACTAATAGTGTTTAAACGAGAGATAGGCAACATATCGCCTCCAACTTGGCAAATGAGATAAGTAGCAAAAATAATATATGAAAATGTTCGCTTTTCGAGCCTAAAAGATATACCAAAAATTACTTTTGGACAAATTTATACCCTAATTCACTAGGAAGTATAGAGAAATTGATTTCCTTGCTACCTAGAAAGAATCTTTCCACACCTTGAGCACCTTACGCTTTCATTTTCAGTATTAAATAATTTGATGTTTACGGGTAGTAGGAAAGTAAATCTTTAGTGAATTTAGAGAGAAGGGTGTTTGTTTTAAGTTGGCTTGCATGAATGTCTTTGTTTGAATAGAGTGCTGAATAGAGCTGAGAAGACCCCTATAAGCTTTCGAGTTTCGATACTAAGTGTTCACGAAGCACAAAATGCATGCTTTTTTTGAAGATTGTGTTTTTTTCTCTGATAATTGTTTCCTAGTAGGATAGTAAATGTAGTTCAAGGGGGCTAATAACCTTAGATACTCGACCCTAACTGAGTAGAATTCACTGTAAATCCTAAATAGCCGATGCTCTAGACCAGTGGTGACGCTTGAGGGGAAGACAAGGGGCAGTTTCCCCCCGATAATTGAAGAAAAAATATTACATAGCCCATGGCCCTTGACTGTCTAGATGTTGACTTCTCATGCCCCCAAAATAAAAATGCTCGAGCTACGCCCCTGCTCCACACCTAGGTCTTCTTTTGCATCAGTGTGTGGATAATAATAATCTCAGGAACGACCGCACCACTTCTTGGTACCAGACTCCAGAATTGCTTAACTATGACGTCTACTGCTACTTCTGACCAAGTCTGGCTGATATCTGACAGTTTCTTTCGGTTTCTCCATAGGAAGTTGAATTAGTCCAAAACCCTCAAAAGATCGGAAAAGGAATCTGGCTACTATTTTTCATCCAGTTTTATTTTAGATACAGCTTTCACTTTAGGTGGATGTCCCAATGACTATAGTTTATGGACTGCTTTCAACACAACAGTCTGCTCAGATCTAGAATGCGAAAATGTATGCTGGTGAAATTGTTTATAATTTTCACAACAAGATTTGATAAAAAAAAATATGGTTTGTTATTCTGAAAGCAAAATTGTATTTTATTCCTCATAATGATAGGGTCGGGTTTGGACTTAAATGCAACAACCAGGAAACTTACTGTAACTCCCCACTAAGTTCTAAAGAATTGAGCAAAAGCATAAAAATCAAGCTTTTTTTTGACGACACATCAGAGTTTGGTAACCGGATGTGCATCAGTCTCCTTTCCATCCTGGTGCAACTATTTTCACAAATTGCCCTTCCTCACATCCCAACAGTCTTGACTAAGCACCTGCGAGACGATCAGCATTGCTTCCACCCATTATACTTCTACTTGAACCTTAGATGTGCACTATGTATGTTGATGGAGAAATGCAATGAGTGGAGGCCAGTGGCGTAATTTCGTCAAAATCCTGGGAAGGGGGAGAAAAAATTTTTCCCAAATCAAGTGAAAATGACCTGTTTCTCTGGATACTTGAATTATGCAGGCTTGTCTCAATTTTCACAAGACTTTTTGCAGAAACTAAATTTTAGCTCAGGGCCAAACCGAGGTCGGGGGGGGGCGAAATTGGGTCTGGATGGGGCAGTTGCTCCTATGTCCCATAGAAAATTGTGCCCCTGGTGGAGGTAACAGTTGCTGCTTGAATTTGTGAATTTCACAAAAGCCTTCAGCACAATCCATCAAGAGATGTCTTGGAAAATTCTAGTATTCCAGTATTCCAGACAGTATTCCCTGATCATTGCTTCGTGTAAAAATACTAATTAATGTGTTTGGACCCACGGAAGAAACACAAAGTATTTCTATTTAAAGCTGGGGTCCAGCAAGGATGTGTCCTATTCTTTCTGCTATTTGTCCTTGTGATTGATTAAGACTCCGGTATTGCACGGGCTTCAGCATATAAAATTAAAGCAAACCCATAGAAGATCTTGACTTTGCCAATGCTTTCACCTTGATGGAGGCAAACAAGGTAAACATCTGGATCTATCCAATCTAACTAAAAAAAAGTCTTTTGAGACAGAACTTTAACTAAAATAAAGAAGAAAAACAGCAGGTAGTAGAAACTTCAAACTTAAAATAAAGCTGTTCAACAAGTACATCCTAGCCACTCACCTGTAAAGCTTTGAATGCCGGAATCTAAACGAGCAGCAGGAAAAGAGCATTTGTCCTTTCTAGAATATCTGTCTTCTAGTATATTTTGTTTTAACTGGTGGTAACCGCAGTTCACTTTACATTTTGTCGGCCCCCAAGAATAGATATTGTTTGCAAAAGAAGCTGGCACCACTTGGTATATGGATGGCATCCTTCATAAGGTAGAAAATATACTTATTAAGAGATTACTGGAGAGGGAAGCATTTGAAGCCCAATGAAGAAGAATTTTAAAATGTGCTTGTTGTAGCTGCAAGCACGACCCAAAATATTTCCCAACGACAGTACAGTCCTGGTGGGAAGACATCTGGGCAGCTGTATGTATGGAGACGACTGAACGGCTGTTTCTGGATGCCCTGAATGCATTGGTTGCCACAGGAGGAACTAAGTAAGCTTTTTAGATTTCAACAATCCTTTATAGTGGACATTGCAATGACAGTAATTTATTGACTTTCTCTCACTAATTAGGTCAGATCTGGTAAAAAAAAGGAATAAGACACTTAATCTTACTTCCTACCTTGTTGGATCAGCAGAGACCTTATGCCCTGCTTGGTGGTTGTGAATGGAAACAATTTCGTGCCCTCTCCCCTCACAGAAGTTGGAATACGCATCAAACGGTAGAAGGCAGAATTAGATTATTTCTGTTCATTTCTGGTCATCGTCTGTTTAGATCTGATAACTTGTCTGGCTATATGTCTTGATGGCAAATATGTAAGAATATTCCCTTTCTACCCCCCTTATAGGTCAGATCAGGAACTCATACTAGCTCTTACTGCTCTAAAACATTTGACTTAGATCCATCAGTCTGTTCTGGTAGATAACCTAATGGTATGCATTTAAAAACACTTTCTTCTAGAGAAGAAATGTGTCGGGACACCCAACTAGGAAGGTTAATCTGACTTCCAATAAAGTTTAATTAAGACAAGATAACCCGTTTTGGCACTTATCATGGTGATAAAGATTTATGAACCTCCTTTACATTCCCACAATGATTGAACTGCGTCCTGAGGCATATAAGGCTCCACTATAACACTTGCCCTTACTGATAAGCCCGAAAACATCTTCTGATTAATGACTGGTAAAAGGTTATAAGCCTCTTTTCTTTTAATCCTGATATCCAAAATCAGCGCAAGTGTTCTAGCTCTTTCGTTCTACCAAGGCTTGTTTAGGTCAAACAACCCCATTTGATAAATTTCCCAATGAAAAGATTTTCAACAAAATATCTCCTTTCCCCAACCTATACACTCATAAAAGCTGACGATGTATTAAAAAAAAAAAAAAAAAAAAAAAAAAAAAAAAAAAAAAAAAAAAAAAAAAAAAAAAAAAAAAAAAAAAAAAAAAAAAAAAAAAACAGGAGTCCGTGGTTTTTGCGAAAAGTCTGGACTTGAGGTCGAGTTAATGAATATGAGTTTGTGTTTTACAAAAGCCATTTATAATTCCATGCTGCAGTCAAAAAATTTTATTTTCCCTCGTGGAGGAATAAAATTAAAGTTTGTAGCGTGTGTTAGAGAAGACAGTTGGAAATTTTTCTGCTAATCTTATCTTTTATTCGAGCTAAGTATCTTATTTCAGTAGAAAGCTCCATTCTGGTAGGCAGGTACCGGTTTCAAATTAAGCATACGCTAAAATCTAAGAGATGTGTAACGACTCCCTACTCCGTCACCAAAGCATCTTCTTACAATAACAAATAGACACTTTAGAGGTCCAAGCAAGAAATTTTTTCTTGGACCCTATAAAATAATGCTGTGCCTTATTATTACTAGTCATTTCTGCATATAATTTTGGTTGGGTTTGTTATTTCATTTTTTTGTGTGTGTTTTGGATTGAGGCAAAGGAGGGGTATTATAAGTCTTTCCTATTCTTAAAGAGTTCCACCACTGTTAAAGGCATTGGAACTTGGCATTTGCTCCTTTATTAAAATTAAACAAAAAAAATAACCGTAAATAAGGAGCGACATTAAAACTTAAAACGAACAGAAGTTATTCCGTACATGAAAGGGGCTCTCCCCTCTTCGACACCTCACTCTTTACGCTGAATTTTGACTCTTTGTCACAAGTTTACTTTTTAAAACAATCAAAACTTTAGCGTAAAGAACGAGGTGTTGAGGAGGGATAGCCCCTTTCATATACGGACTAATTCGGTTTATTTAAATTTTAATGCCGCTCCTTGCTTTCAGTTAAGAAAAGAACTCTTTCTGAACGACTTTCTGAAAAAATTTTTCGTTAAAGAAAACTTTTCAATTTCATAACATTTTTTATGATACTGCAGGTTCGAATTTGGCTCACCGTAAATAAAAATTTGAAATAAAAATCCTATAGTAATTTTAGCAGATTTATTTCGTATATGAAGGATGGCCTCTTCCTCAATACCTTGCTCTTTACACTAAACCTGTTAGTACTTTCAAAAAAGCTTCATATTATTATTAAACGGCCCCCATGTTTCTGTTTTTGGAATTGGGACAAACAGTCAAACTTTAGCGTAAAGAGCAATTTATTTAGGAGGAAGCATTCCTTCATATATGGAACAATTTTTGTTCGTTATTCAAATTATACCGGTAAATCTGGCTCACCCTCTTTGTAATATACCCCTCTTCCTCACAAAAAACTACTCCGTGAAAATTTCATCGAACGTAAAGTGCACCCCCCCCCGTCAAATTCCCCCCAGACAGTTCCATCCTCGCTGAGAATCCCTCTCCCTGTAACTGAACTTGTTGTAACTTGCGTAACTAAACTGTAACTGTAACTTTTGGGCTAAAAATTGAATTCACTTAAAACTAAAAAAAGTGTTTGGCTATTTACCGTCATTTGAGTCTTGAATAATAACATAATTATGATTTGTCTTGGAATGTGGGTACCCCCTTCCCATTTCTCATTTGTGGGTACCCACCACATATTTTCATTACCATTCCTTGAAAATATTGGAATTTATCTCAGTAGTGCTTATTGAAACCTATTAAATTTTTTATTGTAATTTAATATTATTTTAATTATTTAATATTTAATATTATTTGCTTATTGCAAATTATTTGCTTTTTGTGCACCAGAACTCAATATGCTGCAATTCGTTCTTTTCTGTATTGAATATAAAAAAAGAAGTTTTTTTTTCAATTGAAATTAAGGACTAAGGAGCAACATTAAAACTTAAAACACACATAAATTTTTACGTATATGAGGGGGGTTGCTCTTGCTCAACAGCTCACTTTACGGTAAAATTTTTCAGTACTTAAAAAAAAGTTTCCCATTGTTCTAATTGAACGAACGTAGTGTTTCAGGAGTTCTTCTTAAAAAATTGGGACAGAATTTAAACTTTGGTGCAAAGAGTGAAGTGTTTGAGGAAGAGCAACCCCCCTTATATACGTAATAATTTTTATTCGTTTTAAGTTTTAACGTTGCTCCTTACTTTCAGTTGAAAATTTTTTTATTAAATTTAATTTCTGATCGTTTATTTTAAATAATGCCAGGAGATATGGCAACATCTCCATTGAAAAATCCATCCTATCAAAGATATTTACCCTGTACAATTCGATTCTGGTGAAAATTTACCCCGGATAATTACTCTTAACATCTCTGTACGCAAAATTAAGTCGGCAAAGAGAAAGCAAGACACGAGACGAATTTCGTATAAGAATTTTGGCAAATTTTCCAGTATAAAATTTTCCCTGAAAAGTTCTCCCCCTGGAAACTTCCCTCCTCATGGAAAAGTATCCTCGTGAAAAATCCCACCAGTAGAAAATTTGATCTCACGCGAACAAAATGCATTCATACTTCCCAATAACAAATATTATACGTAAGCAATGGGAAAATATTGTAACTTAAAGACATTTTTACGGGGGCTATGGGGGCGGATCTTTATGTCTCCAAAGGCATAGCTATTATGCCTTTCAATTATTCCGAAAAAATGGCTCTCTCAAAATTTTGATCGGACGATATTTAGAAAAAAGGAGCGTGGGAAGGGGCCTAATCGTCCTCCAACTTTCTTGGTCACTCAAAAAGGGCACTAGAATGCTTAATTTTCGTTCGAATGGGCCCTAGTTTGTCATTCTAGGACCACAGGGTCGATACAATCACCCCTAAAAAAAAAGCACGCATCCACGTTCTTTCTTCTGGCAAAAAATACAAATTCCACATTTTCGTAGATAAAAGCTTGAAACATCTGTAGTAGGGTTCTCTAATATGCTGAATTTGATGGTATGATTTTCATTAAGATTTTTTGCTTTCAGGCGGTGTTCCCTTTTTTTTGAAAATAAGAAAAACTTTTTCAGGCTCGTAACCTTTATTGTGTGACACTAAACTTAATAAAACCTATATATATATTGAGATCAAATACAAACTTGATTCTTTTTATGCGTCTAATGGTATCAAAATTTCGTTTTTTTTAGAGTCTCGGTTACTATTGAGCCGGGCTGCTTCTTCATTACAGTTCGTTACCACGAACTGTTTGATATTCTCTTCAAGGTTTTTGTTCATTCACATGGCTCTTATTTTGCATTTGACCTAGACTTATCTCTAGGTTGTCTGATAAGCCAATTGTATATCTTCCTTGTTTTACCCAAAATAGTGTTATAACAGGGCATACGCCAGTTTGGATTATATGCTCTGCCGAAAACCTGGCAACTATGAATCCAACGGTTCTAAAATATCAAAGTCGCTAGCACCTTTAGAAGGAAGATTGTTGATCACTTATATCACAGGAAGTGTCTTGTAAGCAGGAACGAATCAGTGCGTTCAAAATGAGGGAGAGTAGTTAGATACTTGCGTTGAGGGGCTGATTTATGTAAGAGTTAAGACAAATTCATTCCCGGAGTTAAGTTATTCTTACCATCAAATAATTTTGAAACCAGTGATAAGTCTTATGCTTCTCAAAGGAGTAACACAGCATTAGATTCTATGCATGGTACATTTTAAAAATGATCGCAATGAAGTAGAGAAGAGGTGTTGGGAATTAGAGATTAGAGTTAGTTTTAAACAGAAACAGCGTATCTTTAGAATGTTTTTAAGGAACATGGCATGATTTGTTGTTAAAAAAAATTCTTCTGAGGAACCACAAGATTTTCTGAGCTTGGGACCTAAAGTTTTAATCGATAACAAAGAAACATAAAAGAGTTGTTCACGCACTGATTTGGTTGGCGATGCTAAAGGCGACCCATGGCGGCACTGATACTTCCTGTTGTCCAATAAACGTGCACATATTTTGCATCACGTTCAGACAAAACATCTACATGCATTTCAGATGGCTTTCCAACTAAAAAAAATTCATCGAATAGGACAGAGATTGAAATTTTAGATTTTAGGATCCACTTTTCCAAAATTGTATCCTTGGAGTCAAAATTAAAACAGACTTCTAGAAACTTCGAATACATAATTTCACGTTATGCACAAATTTGAAATTGCATGGTCAACAAAAAGCTATGTTTTGGAGCCTAGACAGTTAATTTTTAAAATAACATTAGAGAGTTTAGAAACAAAAATGGTATGCTTTTTCTGGAAAAATTTAGACATGTTACACACTTTGTGTAACACACATGTTACACGATTTTATTTATATTCATTTTGCGATCCCCATACTAGTATTTTTTTAAATATTAAAAATAGTAACAGTCTCCTGTTACCGAGCAACAAACCGCTGACCCCTCCCCCAACTTCCAGAAAAAACAGAATACATACGCACATAACTAGAAACAACGAAAATAATGGTGATACTCAGCAACATTGTAAACAGAATAATGTGATTAGTGAAATTTTTTCTGTTATGGCCTAACACAAATAGCCAAACATTGGAGATATTCAAATCATTTTGCACGATACTAGTGCATCAATGATTATTTCACGAGATTTAATTCAGTCATCTTATTTTGAGGGATTAACAGCAATATCAAAACAATATTGTCAAATAAGTAGTTAAATAAAACTTAAACTGTCTATGAACATAACCCTCGCAACAAGATTTAAGTTTCCTAATCCTTCGATAGGAAAAAATGCACACCTAAAACGTGGGAAAGACAATATGCTTCAGAGAGCTTAGAGAGAAACCTACGAAGCTCAGTCAGGTGGAATTAATCACATTGCCCTTAAATCATACCGAATTGATCACTGAAGTGTTTATAATTTCTTTTGGGTCGATAGTACTCTTCTAAATCACTAAACCAAATATCATGATACTGTCCAGAGCCCGTCTTGCCACTGGCCCTGAGAAAAATGCTTGTATATTTAGTATAGCTAGTATATATATATATATATATATATATATATATATATATATATATATATATATATATATATATATATATATATATATATATATATATATATACTAACAACTTATTTGGAGGAATCCCAGTTCGGGGAAGGGGGCTAAACAATATGAACTCAAATAAAAAACCAATTATGTAGGAAAAAGATTACCAATAAAGGGGAACGAAAGGCCCTTCTTACTGCGGAGATGATAATCAGTTTCAAATAACTATGCTTTATTTTGACAAGAAAAACAGTAAACAAACTTTATTCTCTTGGCATTGCTCTGTAAAAGTTAAAACTTTTACTTAAAGAAACGAGTCTGAGGAAGGGTAACCCACCTGAAAATAGGGTAACCTGTGATGTGGGGCCCCTCTTAACACTCCCTCTTGACACCAAATCTTAAATCTTTGTCCCAAATAAATCAAAAACGACTTCTCAAGCACAAGGGCAATTGGAAAGGGATAAAAAGTATTTCTTACAATACCTCAAAAATGGAGGAGTTTATTAATTTACATTTGATCTAAACAGTAAAATGTTCTATCCAAATATTCAAAAGGCAATGGGCAGATAAGCACTTTCAACTACCCATTATTTACATTTGTTGCGCTCATAAATCTTTTCAACATAGCACTACAACCCTTTAACGTAAAGAGCGGGGGTTAGGGATTGGGCTGTCCCCCTTATATGTAGAATAATTTATGTTCATTTTAAGTTTTAAAGTCACTCTTTATCTTTAATGTAAAAAGGGAGGGGTTAGAGTTTTTAACCTCCACCCCTAAATGTCTGTCCAACCCATAAAAAAGTTCTGAAATATATTTTACTTAATTTCAAAAATAACTTAAAATGTATGTATAAAATGTATCATGAAGATTAACTGAAAAAGTTTATATTCAATCTATAAAGTTCTTTTGAAGTTCGAGCAGTAAATATAAAATCATAGTAATGTTTAAAGTTTAGGCAAAAAATAGTAATAAAACAGGTTTAAGTACACGCCATGCATGAAAGAAGCTGTGGAAAGAGGAAAGGGTGGAGTATGCAACTGTAGATGAGAAAGTAAATGCTGTACTGCATCCCTTCCTGCAAAAATTGCCGCACCCATAATATTGGATCTGATAAATTTTTGATGCAACTCCACGTGAAATGTCACTAGATAAAATTGGTTTTGCCGAATGCCGACTCAAGCTTTCCTACTTTAATGTATTAATAGAAATCTTATTTGAATAATGCAAGTACTTTTCCCCTTTTTTGGTTTAGACTTGTATGCAAGATCGTATTTAGGATATTGTTCGGATATTGTGTCGTTTTAAGTTCTAATGTCACTCCTTCCTTGCAGTTAAAAAAACTTGTTTTTTATTTAATTAAATAGAGGAATGAACGAAGAAACTAGTAGCCGATAATCCGGGTTTTCAAATATTGATAACTGAGAGCTAATTTTAAATAATAAGATTACTACAAGGAGTAATTCACCACAGGATAAAAGCTGCTTTAGATCACCATACTTGAATGTGCTCCTTTTCCAAAACACTCCGCCCGGAGCTTTGTTCTTTGTCTCTCCCACAAATTCTGACTTTCCTTAAACCAGGGCTTCCAATATCCGAAATCATTTGGGGTTTCTCCTAAAATATCTAGAAAAAAATTGAGTCCTACAAAATCTCCTCAAAAAAAAAAATTAATGAAAATTCACTATCGAAATCGCGACAGTAGGAATAAGTATTCTAGTATCTATTGCAAAAAAAAAATCCAAAAAAAATTTTCTTACAGAAGTAAAGAGCATATTTGAAACTGAAAGCCAAAAAAATATGGCTTCACAGCATGCGCATGACTTCAGAGTAGCCTTTAGAAAATTATGGGCTAATTGAGACCTTTGATCATTAACATACATGCAATTGAGAATGTTGAAATTCAAGGATATTTTGAAAAAACCTATTTCCTTTCGGCGGAATTCGGTGAAAGTGTTTCCACTAACACCGAACCATTTTCGACACTGCTTCACATATTTTTTACAATTTATTTCTTTTCGACTCGAAGACATTCCTCCTATTTTATGGCCTTAGCTCGATTACCAAACAACAAAATTATTATTAAAAAAGTTGTTCAGATATCAGATGATGTAGTAAAATATAATATGTTATTTAAATACTGTTATATAGGATCATTTGTCCAGCAAGATGGAATTTTGCTTAAGTAGAACAACAATGATTTTTTTTAGTTTTCAATCAAATATCAAGGTTATGATTATGGGCATAGATAGTTCAAACTCTTCTAAAAAAAAAATTCTACCATTGCCCGTTAAATGATACAGTAATATAAAATTCATCTATAAGTGATAGGTCTATTCTATTTTTTACTCCTCTGTACTACTATATTAACTTAATGCTTTGTTATCAAATACCGATTTTTCTAATATTTAGCCCTCTGTTCGACTATTTTATCTTGAATGCTGTGTTAAATGTCACTTTTATAAGATCTAGTCCTCTTTTCTACTGTTTTACCTTAAATGTGTTTTTTTTATATTAAATGCCCACCTTTATAAGACTTAACCCATGTGCCAAAAATGATATCTCTTTTTAATCGGAAACTACAGTATTGCGTGCATTAAGATCATTAGTTACTTGTTATACGAAGCAATTATATTATTTAATCCCTGTTTGCATGTCTTGAAGCTAATTGGCTAAAAGCTTCTTTTCAAATCTGTCATCTTCTTATATCCGGGTGTTGACGGGACTTTCGGGTATGACAACCCTGTAATTATTTATGAGAAACATTTCCTTACTATTAATGTCAATCTCTAAATAGAATTAAGCCTGAACAAACCTCCAAATTGAACTAAAAAAAAACATTCTTATCCTTTACAGAAAATAGTAATAACAACAAAAAATGTGATACTTTAGGATTAGACAAAGTCTTGAGGAAAGAATTGGAACAAATTCGAAAGTCTTTTCCTTACTTATGCCCCAATGGGCTAGTCCTTTTCTAATTATTGATGCCTCTTGAAGACTATTCAAAGGCTAGGACAATCGGGAAAGTTGTCCCAGGTGCCAAGGGGGGGGGGAGATTGAACTAAAAAAAGACATTCTCATGCTTTACAGAAAATCATAATAACCAAAAAAATATGATACTTTAGGATTAGAGGAAGTCATACAAGTCTTGAGGAAAAAATTGGCACACATTTGAAAGTCCTTTCCTTGCTTATGCCCCAATATGCTAGCCTTTTTCTAATTAGTAATGGTTCTTAGGACTATTCAAAAGCTGGGACAATCGGGCAAGGTGTCCCAGGTGCCAAGGGTGGGGAGATTGAACTAAATAAGACATTCTTATGCTTTACAGAAAATAACAATAACCCAAAAAATATGTCATACAAGTCTCGAGGGAAAAATTGGCACAAATTCGAAAGTCCTTTCCTAACTTATGCCCCAGTGGGCTAGCCCTTTTCTAATTAGTGATGGTTCTTAGGACTATTCAAAAGCTAGGACAATCGGGCAAGCTGTCACAGGTGCTAAGAATGGGGAGATTTTCGTGGCAAAGATTTAATTTTCAAGGGAATTAAGTTAGTCGTTTACTAGTTCACATATTCTTTTTTTGGTGGTTTTCGAAGTTAATGTGGCCCTAGGCACCACCAATCTTCGGGAGAACTCTATCCTTCTCCAGGGTATACTGATTAGGACATTTAGGTCATCTTTGAATATATTAGATATTATGAATTTACCATCTCATCCACTCTATCTAGTGCTTTCATCCAATTTACAGATACCAAACCTAATAGATTTCCATCCAGATACCATGGGATACAAAAGTTACCTTATAAAAGCATGACAAATTAAGTATAAAAATTTCGGTAGCAAGGAAACATAATTATACTGACAAGGTATATACCTCGAGGGCCTTAGTCCACGTAGCGCGTTATGATCAGAGCATCCAACTGAGAATGGTATGATTAGAACCAAAGTTGAAGTTATGACCATTAATCACAGATTTTAGATTAATTGGATAGTTCGTTAGTTACACCTCATCACTACTTGGAACGACGTCTCATAGGGCTAGCGAGGCCAACTGAATGTGGCCAGTGATGAAGCAATTCTGGGTGGCCATAAAATGACATATTTTTTCTTTTCTTATGTATTTCCAAATTGCAATATGGAAATTTTCTGACGAATGTATTTAGCAATGGATTTGTTTGTGAATGATAATTGGTTTTTCCTAAATTCACAGAATGTGCATACTAAACATTGTCGTGAAACTTTAGCTTGACCTTTACTCAATCTCATTTGAAAATACAGTTTGAACCTCTATTGCAAAATATCTTTGGAAATGGATTTGTTTGAGCATTATGCACGTCATTTTTTTTCATTAATCGTCCCAATATATATTTAAATATTATTTAAAAAAAATAATAGGCTATTTTAAAAAATGGATTTTTAACCAAGAACTTTTATTGTAAGTGTGTTATTGTTTATCATTTTCTTTGCTGAAGACGGCCCTTAGATATAGGGCCGAAATATTCAAATAGGTTTTGTTCGTTCACTGTCTTGGGAAAAAGAGTACTCATTATTCTCTCGTCTGTATTTGTATTATTGAAAGGCAGCGTGGTCTTCGTCATTATTTAAACGTTGTCATTAGGAACGTCACCTTATTTTTACCCTTTACTTCATCCAACTTGAAAGTTCATCGTAAATTCGTATTTCAAATGTCTGTAGAAATTAATTTGGTTGTGCATTGCGCATGACCATTGTTTTAACATTAATTGCCTATATTTTGTAGCTTCAGAGACTGATATAGAGCAAAATCTTGGGGGGAGTGCAATGTGAGAAGGGCACAAGTAAGAAAAATTTTGGGGAGGAGGACCCAAAGTGATAAGGGCGCTAATAATTGACCAAATTGACAATTTTTTGAAGTGAAAACAAGACAAAAAAAGCAAGCAATAAGGGCACAGAAAAATCCTGGGAGTCAGGGTCCCCCCAGCCTTCTGGATCCACCACTGTGTAAGTTGAATATTGTCATTAGGGGAAGTGGCGTCAATTCACAAAAATAAGGGGGCGCTAAAATGTGTTTTGTATATTTAGGGGGGCAGTTTTTTCATTTTTTCTAAGAAAACGCCAATGGTTCGGGATGACACTTTAGCTCTACCCATTATTTTGACGCAATGAAAAAATCCAGCTTGAACTCTAAATGAATCAAGACTCCAGGGTGGCCAGAGCATGGCACTCAAATTTGAAACAATATCTGCTCCGTTCTAATTTGAGTCTCGAATCAAGACCATCCCGAGTAGTCATTGTCTTTATATTTTGCGTTTTATCGACGGGTAATAATTATGAATCAAAGCCAAATTTGCCAGAATACACCCGATGAATGACCCAGTTTCAAAAATCAAGTGCATCAAGCAGCGTGAGGAAGCATGCTTTGGTGGGACCAAAGCGTTGTGCAAAACGGGCCACGCCGAGTTGAACAAGTTCTGGGATATACAGATAATCTATCATAGGTACCTGAATGTCCACAGATGAGAACAATACCTAGAAGGTGCAGAAGAACAAGACGGATTTGTTCACCCACAGGAATTTTTCTAAGGCGAAAACTTTTCATAGTAGAAAAATAACTAAGCGTTGAAAGAAGGTCAATCCTGGTTGTAATTATGCAGATTTTTGGTCTTCAAAGAGGAGGGAAACCAAATCCTGGCCTTCCCCATAAGCATCCTTGAAAAAATATAACTATTTGGTATCGAAATACAATTTTTACAATATTAAGCTAAACATTGTATTAAGAAAAAACTTTAACCATTAAGCTCTATTATAGGCTATTTCTTTGCCATAGGCCACCCAGAACTAGAAGAAAATAACAAAAAAATCATCAGGTTTTACAGATCAAAATGTGCGTCGTAACGAAATTTAAGTAAAGAGCGACTCGGACTAAAAGTAACCGAAACACTAAAAGATAAATTATTTTATCACAATTGATGTACCAAAAGAAATGGCTTGAAAACTTAAATAAAACTTGAAAACTAAAAATTGGCTTTAAAACTAAAAAAAAAACTTAAAGTGACCAGAAATTATTCCGTATATGAGAGGGACTACCCATTCCATAGCCATAGCACTTTGTGCAAAGTTTGACTTTGTGTCACAATTCTTTAAAAAAGACTGCTCAAACACAATATGGGCCATTGACTACGAATGAAAAGTATTTTTAAAGAACTTTAAGGCTATAGCGAGGATTGGGGAAAGAGTAATCCACCTTATATACGAAATAATTTCTGTTTTTTTAGTCTTGCTCCTTACTTTCAGTCAAAAAACCTTTTTTTATTATCAAGTATCCTAATAGAATCACTGTAGCATGAAAAATTAAACCGACGTCTGATGAATTATCTGTGGCAGAAACTCTGATCCTGCTACACGACACATTATACTTTTTTTTTACGGTTTTGAGTTGGGCGAGCAGTGAAATAATTTCTTTTTAAATTGTTCAGGAAACCGGAAATACATAGGAGTATTAAATATACACGTTCAAGAAAGGCGCATACACAGAGGTTGTTTTAGACCATTAAGTAATATCACTACTTACCGTAGAACCGAGCCCTCCTGATGCCAGTACCGCAGCATACACTCTTCTCGCATCCTACTCTGCTCTACCTTCACTTTCTCTCATACAGTTCTACATACTCTAAATCTCTTCTTTTGACCTCCCCTATTATTCCAGGACGTCCTGCCTTTTGCTTGGTGACAGTTGGATTCGCTGAAACGTAAGAGCCACAGCACCTAGCCCTCCTGATGCCAGCACAGTAGCATACACTCTTTTCGCATCCTTCCTGGTCCGGGGGTTCTCTCCTCACTCCTATTATAGCCAAGAAAGTGGGATCAAAAATCTTTTTTTCTGAAATGAGGTCATTCAGACGGGTATGTCTATAATTTTCCTTAAAAAATTCCTCTGATGGCCTCTGACAGATCAATTCAAACATTTTGCAGCACCCATATTCAGTAATGCTTGACAGTCGTCAGTATCTCAGTTTCTAAGAGGGAGTAATCAATCCAGACTTTTCCCAGTTGAAGATAGAAACGGATAGTGATAAGGAAAGAGTTAAAGAGAGACAGGCAAAACATTTTGAGAATATGCGAGACCAAGATTGAGTTGCAGGAAAAGATACAGAGGAAAATAAACAAGTTTGTGATACCTTGCATGTGAAGAAAGATTTGTTTTATGAGGAACAATTAGCGACAGTACTAAAAGGATTAAAAATAATAGAAATCCAGGTGCTGATAGTGGGGTAAATGTGTTTTTAAATATGGTGGCTCTGAGGTTAGAAATAAGTTACTGAAGATTTTAAAGATGATTTTTTGAAAAAGGGGAAGTACCTAATGATTTTTAGAAAAAAAAAACCCTTTTTCAAACCATTGTATAAGAAAAGTGATAAGAGTAAGTGTGGTAATTATCGAAGCATTAGTCTGGGTTCTGTAGGTAGCAAATTACTTAGTAATATGACACTTTTTTAGACTGAGACATGTTGTATATAAAGTTTTAAGAGAAGAACAGTGCGGTTTTAGAAAAGGTAGAGGATATGTTGTCAAGTTTGTACTCTTGGGTTAATAATTGAGAAGTGCCCTCGTTGTCAAACATCTTTGGTCGTCAGTTTTATAGATTATGAGCAAGCTTTCGATTCTTTTTTTTTTTAGGTAGGTATGCGTATATTTCATCAAATAAAATTACTAAAATTGCACTTACAATCAATAATATGCTGCTCAATTTAGGGACATAAAATGTCCCTGTTCAGCAGCAAAACTACAACAAATAAATGATAACTATTCATTCAAAATCAAAGAAATACGCAAAAAAAAGAAAAAACAACAGACGAAACACTATACAATCTCTAAACAGCCATCTCTCATCATAAAAACAAGAAAAAAAAAGGGTAGATAGAAGTTAAGAACTTCTAAGAACTGTTGATAGAAGAACTTAAGCATAGGTCTTATCTTTGTATGGTATATCAGACAAATACATTAAAGCGATTAGTGATATGTTCAAGAATAACATTGCTGCGGTTAAGATAGGAAATTAGGTTAGCAGCTGGTTTTGTATTAAGTCAGGAGTTAAGCAGGGTTGTGTTCTATCTCCCTTAATATGGATCATTTTGATGGATAGGAAAGGCAATGGGAGACCACGGAATCAAGTAGGGAGGAAAAACTCTCCTGGACTCGGATTATGCTGATGATTTAAGCATCCTAGATGAAAGTGTAAGCAAAATGAATTAACTCTTAGAGGTTTTGCGAGTTCAGGGTGCTAGAATAGGTTTGAAAATTAATGCTAAGAAGACTAAGTCGCTAAGGCTAGGAATAAGTGAAGATGAAAAGGTGACGTTTGGTTTCGAAAATATTCATCAGGTGGGCAGCTTCACTTACCTTGGTAGTATCATTAGTAAAGACTTGGGGAGCAGTGAAGATATTAAAAGTAGATTAGCCAAGACTTAGGGTGTTTTTCCCCTATTTAAAAAAGTTTTGAAGAATAGGAAGACAAGTCTGGAAACCAAGATTAGAAGATTAGAAGCTACGGTGATAATAGTGGTCAAACATGGCTCTGAAGCATGGGTGCTACAAAAAGCGGATGTAGATTTGCTCGATGTTTTCCAGAGAAATTGCCTACGGATTGTTCTGGGTACCTGGCTGACTGACCGTATTCCAAACAGTAGGCTGTGCGCAA
Organism: Artemia franciscana; assembly: GCF_032884065.1. Lineage (NCBI taxonomy): Eukaryota > Metazoa > Arthropoda > Branchiopoda > Anostraca > Artemiidae > Artemia > Artemia franciscana. The sequence goes on along the minus strand of NC_088878.1, from coordinate 6,159,655 downwards.
AATGGAGTTCATTCCTGCTTTCTAAGGCTATAATGAAAGAAAGACTGAGAAAGCTAGGGCACGTATTGTGGATGAAGGATGACAGATTGCCGAAGATTGTCCTTTTCGGCCAACCTTCCAGGGCTAAACGGAAAGCAGGTTGTCCTCATGTGGGGTGGGAGGACGTCATACAGAAATATTTAAAGGAAATGGAAACTTTCTGGGAGATTGTAAAAAGGGAGGCTATGAATAGATTGGAATGGAGGAGGAGCTTGCGTAGCTGTGTTGGCCTCAGGCGGCTTGGTGCTGCGATGAGTTGTTAGTAGTAGTAGCAGTAGTAATAATAGTTCTAATCATAGTATATTATATATACTATGTATAGTAATTATAGTAATAATCATAGTATAGTAATACTAGTAGTAATCATAGTTCTAAGACTCTTCTTCGTATTCTTCCAAACTTTTTCCAACTGTGAAAGAAAAGTACGCTCCAAATTTCCAGATACTCTCTCCTCTCAAGGTACCATAACGTCATAACGTCATAATGCCATAACGTCAAAATCATGACGATTTTCTCAACGTTGTTTGTGTATTGGGACAAATCAAGATCACCAAGATAAATTCCTACGCACCGGCCAAATTCAAGACATGATATATTCTCGTAGCAAATACTCTAACACCTATCATACTTATCAAATTAGTTCTTGGACTGATCCACGCATCTTAAAATCACCAATAAAAGTGTTCTAAAGTAATTACGATAATAAAAGAAAGTAGTTTGTGGATTTGTTACCTATCCTTTTCCATTTTTTCTTATGCACTGATCTCTCTCCTTTTTTCTTCTATTATCCTCGTTATTGTTTTTTATCCTATTTTTATTTATTTTTTCTAGTCTGAATTGATTTTGCACCTTCTTTCCACTATTGTTGTATCGTTTCTGCATTTTACCGATTTTGTCACTTTAAGCGGAAAACAACAATACTCCAGAGAATACGCCCACAACAACTTAAACTATAATCTGGGCCCATGTTCGCCAGATGGAGAAGTCGCGACTCCAAAAAGTTATTTTTGAAGGTAGAATACACGGCAGTCGCCGCCCTGGCAAACCAAGGAAGAGATGACGAGAAAACATGCTGTTATCCTGAATTGATTTCGCACATCCTCTCTCATAATATTGTTTCTTTTACTGCATTTTATGCATCGCACCATACCACACGATTAGATTTTGTTTGTTCGTTCATTTTTTGTTTAGTTATTATATTTTATCAATTTCTTCTAAGCTTTCTAACAAGCTTCATTGATAGATCTTAAGTGTTAATTATCATTGATTTTAAAATACACTGACAAACTGATTTGCTACTACTTGAGATTTATTTTACGCTTATTTTGTTTTATTCTTACGTGAAACACAATTCTGGCAGTTCTGTCGCCAGCAAGGGCGTATCCAGGGAGGGGTAGGGGTATTGAATCCCTCCCCCTGAAACGTTTTTCCGAGTCATAAAAACATAACAAAAATGAATATAAACAAATTTTTGATGGTTTTTTTTTAAGTTTTCTTGTTCCCCCCCAAAAATAAAATCTTGGATATGACCCTGCTCTTCAGGACTGTAAATAATGCCTTATCCAATCTGAAAATTTATATTGCTTTGACTACGAATTCAAATCTTCCGAAACTTGTTTTTCTCTTTTTGTATGCCAAAATATTGGAATTCCATATCTCACCAATCATAAATTCTATATATCATATATAAAAGCTTTCTATCAATTTTCTTGTCCGTTGTCCCCACCCTTGTCAATTTTGTTGACACCTAAGCCAAACTAATCAGCATAGATGCCTACATACGTGGCATACATCAGATTAGGGGATTTTCTTCCAAAAGCTTATTGCTGATACGTGCAATATTATTGACAACGTGTTGAGCCCTGCTTAAATGATTATCTGATAAGTCAGCTATAGGGAGATTTGGCTACTGTGATCATTTTTGTATAAAAAGGCCGTTTTGGGGATTTAATAAGCATTTTTGGTCTTGGTGGTTAGACTCTTGTTCTATTAATATCCAAAGTTACCAAGGACGTTAAAAGTGAGATCCAACAGTTTGCATAGATTAAGCGAAAACTTGTATGTCTTAAAAGAAAGAACTCAGTTTTTAATGAAAATGACTTCTATTTGCAGTTACTTAGATTTTGACAGCACTGGGTGTAAAATAAAAAAGGAAACATGATCAAAATATCAGAAAACGATATGTAAAAACATTTATCAACCAACAGATTAAGGAGGTATTGCTCTCTTGTGAAAGTACAGTGTTTTTGGGAATAAACACGCTGTCAATATTTGATTCTTATGAACAAAAAAAAATGCAATAGCGAAATTTAAATCATTAGTTTCTTTTGTTTATTTTCATATTGCTACACGGCAATACTTTGACAAGACACAAGAGCAAGCAAATGTTTACAATTGAGGGCCATCGAGAAAGAATAAATCTGTTTTCAAACACGATAAATTTTAGTGGAAGCAAGTGGCAACAGGACTGTTCTTTGAAGTAAAATTGAGATGATTCGTTTTCAAACCGACCGACGATCTAAATGTAGGCTACTTAAAGCACACTTTGGAATCCTACTTCACATTGTTTTACATCATTATGGGAAGTAGAAATGTTTTGACATCTAAAATGAAGGTGAAGCAAGCTTTTCTAAAGTTTCTTCTTCTGGTTGCAGCCAAGTGCAAGGACTTGGAAGGCCATTACAAGTCGATTGTTATTCCGTACATTCATCGCCTAATTTTCAAATACACACCATTTGCCAAAACGTAAGATGTTTTTGAAACATTAGATGTCGAAGCCACTGATTTGGAGGTTCTTGGAGCACCAAAGGACTGGACTTCATTAGAAGTCTAATGTCTTGGACCAGATCTTCTTTTCAATGATTTTAATTAAATAAAATTTATCTTTTTAAACTCTGTCTTTTAAAAACTTTTCACTTGTTGTAGGCCTTTTTTTCTTTTTCACTGTAGCCTCAGTTGCGTACGGAGAAATTACTTTTTATTGGGGGGGGGGAGCGGGTGTTAAAAAGTTCAAAGGATCAGCGATTTAACAGAAAAGTAAAAAAAGAATGGAGAAAATCGTAAACTGTGGTTTCACAGTCAAATGATTTAAATGGATGGTTTTGGAAACATATAATAGTGTTCAATTGATCATAATCTCCGGTGTCAACTCTGCAGTTATTGAGTCAATTAATTTCAAGGAAGACGGAGGTTGATAAACAACCTCTTATAATATTCGTTCAAACTGTGAAAAGTGTCTTCTGTTTATAGTGTAGTTAAAGGGTTTGAAGGTTTGAAGGGCCTTTTGAAGAGTTTGACAAACACTACACAGCGAGAAAATAATATTAAGAGTTAAAGACAATTATGCCAAACTTCTTATGTTTTTTGTTCTTTTTTTTTTTAATGGGTGTGATCGAAGACCTATCTCCTGGGGGTGGCGTGTTTTTGGTTCTTGCACTGAAAAAATGTTATCATTTGCCATTAATCTTCGTGCTTGTTAAAACAAGTTACAGTCTATTATTGAAACTTTGATGCCTTCAAGGTGTAACTAAGTCTATCCCAGGGATTGACCGATTTTACTTTCTTTCAAGGAGGAGGAGGGCTTTAACTACACTATAAACAGAAGACGCTTTTCACAGTTTTAACGAATATTATGAGAGGTTGTTTATCAACCTCCGTCTTCCTTGAAATTAATTGACTCAATAACTGCAGAGTTGACCCCGGAGATTATGATCAATTGAAGACTATTATATGTTTCCAAAACCATCCATTTAAATCATAAGACTGTGAAACCACAGTTTATGATTTTCCCCATTCTTCTTTTACTTTTCTGTTAAATCGCTGATCCTTTGAACTTTTTAACCCCCCCCCCTAAAAACAAGTAATTTCTCCGTACGCAACTGAGGCTACAGTGAAAAAGAAAAAAAGGCCTACAACAAGTGAAAAGTTTTTAAAAGACAGAGTTTAAAAAGTTAAATTTCAGTTAATCAAAATCATTGAAAAGAAGATCTGGTCCAAGAAGTTAGACTTCTAATGAAGTCCAGTCCTTTGCTGCCCCAAGAACCTCCGAATCAGCTACTTTGACATCTAATGTTTCAAAAACATCTTATGTTTTGGCAAATGGTGTGTATTTGAAAAGTTGGCGATGAATGTACGGAATAACAGTCGACTTGTAATGGCCTTCGAAGTCCTTGCACTTGGCTGCAATCAGAGGAAGAAACTTTAGAAAAGCTTCCTTCACCTTCATTTTATGTGTCAAACATTTCTACTTCCCATAATGATGTAAAACGATGTGAAGTAGGATTCCAAAGTGTGCTTTAAGTAGCCTACATTTAGATCGTCGGTCGGTTTGAAAACGAATCATCTCAATTTTACTTCAAAGAACAGTCCTGTTGCCACTTGCTTCCACTAAAATTTACCGTGTTTGAAAACAGATTTATTCTTTCTCGATGGCCCTCAATTGTAAACATTTGCTTGCTCTTTGCATCTCTTTCAATAAAAGCACGCATTTTATCACCCTGTTGTTACGTATGACCTGACTCCAGAAAAACATAACTTACTTCATCTATACATGGAAGAATCATTACTGATTACACATGTATGACTGCCATAAAGTGGTTCCTAAGCTGACTATCACAACAGTCTTTCAGATAATAGAAAATCGAAAATATCCCTGTTTTTTTTCATTGGGTTGAACAAAACTGTTCAAGCTTCATTGGAACCCCATTTGCTATAGGTTTGATCCCACATATTCCAAGTATCTTTCCTTGGGTTCAAGTCGTTTCATAGTTGCGTTTTAGACTGCCAGTTTCTGCTTAGAGAAATTTACCCAGTCTCTGGTTTTGGTGTCTGAAACAAAGAAAAAATGGTACTTATTTGATGTTTTTGATGAGCAAAGGGAGTGACCATCGACAGGGAAAGGACTTCCAAGTTTTTGTACCTGTCTGCAACAAAAGGAAGAATCTCCACATAAGCTTTCTTCGACCATGTTTTAGATGCAAAATGCTAAGCTACTTCTACTTCCAACAGTGATAAAAATCAATTTGAATTGGAATCCAAGTTGTAGTGGAAGTACAATATATTCAGATTTTCCTTTCCAACAGGAATGATTTTTATCTTGTTTCAAAGAGCAACAGTAGTTTTTCAAGAGTTTTAAACCTTCCGAGTAAACAACTCAGTCTTCAGGATTATTCGTTCGTATAACTATTCTTAGCAGCCTTACTTTCAGTTTTCTTCTTTGAGTTGATTCCAAATTCCACCAGTTATTAGCAAGGTGTCCCTCCTTGACAAGTGTTTGAGGGTTGCCTGTTTAAACGCACTGTTCAAATTTTCAGAGATTCTTTCTGCCTCCTGGTCTAGATTCTCATTGGTCACTCCAGGGTTGGAAAGCAGACACTGGATTGTACTGACATCCTACTGATCATCAGTAACATTTATAATACATGGAAATGGGTTTATCTTTCTAAAATGCAGATGAATTGCCGACCTTCAATTGCGAAAACTGGCATGTTCTTTTCAGCTCTTTCAATACAAGCTCGCAGTACATTCTCCTGTTGCTGTGTGTGCCCTTGTTCCTGGAAATTACTGTTTACTCTCTGTTTATTCGGCAGAATTATTGCTGAATAGCAATACATAGTTACTATGAACTAATTTCTAAACTGACCACCACAACAGATGACCACGAAGTAGAGCATCTTCATATACCCAGCTTTCTTCATTAAGTTGAATGGAACTGTAAAAGCTTCTTTGGAACCCCTTTGCCACAGATTTGGTCTCACAGTTTGCATGTACCTTCCCTTAAATTCAAGTTGTACACAGTTTGGTTTCAGGATGTCAGTTTCCACTTGCAGAAAATTGGCCCAGTCTCTGATTTCTGTGTGTCAATCACTTTCTGTAAGTCAGCATTGAGAAGCTATACAGACTCGAAGCTTTCTTCACACGGAATTAATTTTCTCTTCGGTTTCATTTTCAGCTCGTGGAAAATAATAAAAAAAAAAATGTGGAAAGTAATTTTCCTTTGCACCTTCTCTTTCTGAAAGCAATAAAAGCCTGATACAGACTGGGGACTAAACTTTCTTGGGAACAGGAAAAGATCTGTTCATGGTTGTGAATACTTTCACATGAACTTTTCCTGTCATTGGTTTACTTCTCTCTTCTAAACTCTATCCTACATATGACCTGTGTTGCCAGATTGGGCTGTTTCCCGCCAATTGGGCTATTAAATTTTCAACTTCGCGGGACAAGTCACTAAAAACCCACGAGGTGGGTTTTTGGGCTATAATGTTTCTAATCTTTTAGGCTAGAAATCGAATTCGCTTGAAAAGAAAATCCTTTTTATTATATGTATTGATTCATTTACCCTTTTACGAGTCTTGGGCCACAACACAATTATAGTGGGTCTTGGGCTGTGGTTACCCCTTCTTATTTGTCATCCAGCTTCTAAAGACCAGGCATGCATCCTCATTATCAGCTCACATTAAAAAAGTTAGCCAAAAATATAATGAAACTTCGCATTCTGAATATTTTCGGATTACAGTCAAAGTAGCAAAGTAGATAGAGTGTATTTTGTTAGTTTAAATAATTCAATCAAACAGTTCGTGGTAATGGACTGTAAGTAAAGAGCGACCCGGCTCAATAGTAACCGAAACACTGAAAAACGGCATTTTAACACCAATGGATTTATCAAGAGAATTGATCAAAAATAAGGAATTTTGTATTTTTTTTGCCAAAGAATGATCACAGATGCCTGTTTATTTTGTTTTTTCTCAATGGTAATCATATCGACCAAGTAGTCCTAAAATATCTAGAGTTATTTTCTCAGCCTTTTTTTCTCAAAATCATCCGATGAAGATTTTGAGATAGCCATTTCGTTGAGCATAGTTAAAAGGCCGAATAACTATACCTTTGGAGATACCACGATCCTCAACAGCCCCTGGGGAAAGGTCATTTTTAGCCAATTTTAGTTCAAAATAGTCGAAAGATTTGATAACTACTTTTTTGAGGATAGCTTGACCCCTCCACGCCAACGGGGCAATGGATAAAAGCTTTGAACTTTGGCTATTGTTTACACATTTTATTGGTTATTGGGAAGTCTACAGATATTTTTTCGAGAAAATTATTTTCGGTGGGGGAGCGGTTATTTTATGCGAGGAGATTTTCACACTGGGAGTTTCTTGAGGTGAACTTTCCAAATAAAACTTTACGCGAGGGGATACTTTGCCAAAATTAATGAACAAATTTAGTTTTAATTTTTCATGCACTTTGAGCTAAATTCGAACCAGCGTTAGTTGAAAAATATATAAAGCTAGCATATATAGCTTTTGTGGAAAGGATATTCAGTGTACTGAATTGTATCGAAACAAAATCTAGAAACCGAATGGGCTTTCGTCCATTTTATTTATTAGAGGATGTTTTCTGGGGACGGAATATGTTGTCAAAACTTTGTTCCATCAAAATTCATGTTTCAGAGCTTAAATAATTCGATGTTCAAGTTTGAGATAGCAATGAATAAAGTGACACCAAAGAAGTGGGAGTTTTTGAGGTCTTGGATGAAATCTTTCCCATATCCTAAGCCCATTTGACATTTCCTAATTTTATGCCCATTTTAACCCTGAATAAAGATAAACCTTTTTGTTAACTTGGTTTCAGTCTGATTTTCTATTACTCTATGTTTTGAACATAATGGATAAAGACTGAATACCTAACAATGTCTAATACTTAGGTATATAATACTTAGATATATAATACTTAAGTATATACGCCTCATGGAATAAACGGGATGACGGAACGAAGTTGAAACTTAGAGCGAAGAGTATTATCACCCACTTGTGCCGTTGTAAACTGACTAGTACTTTACCGAAAGCACAAAAAGGAATAAAGGTTAATCTCTCACTGCTAGAAAAAAAACAGCCACTTAGTGGACAGTATCTATTATTAATTATTGCCCCTGAGCCTGTGGAGCATATTTATTTGGTAAATTCATCGGTGGTGTGCTCAAAGCGTAGAACAATATAGTGTAGAGGTGTTTGTTACTAGATATTCCTTTAAGTTTACATAACACTGTTTTTCAATAAGATTATGGCAAATATGCAATAAACCAAGTGTGTAAATTACAATTTACTTTTTTGCTTGCAGTAAAGCAGTAGTCAATTTTAGGACAAAATACGTGGACGGGTGGAATTTTTTTTTGTTCACAGGGCTCTTAGTTTGCTTTTGATCTACATTTTTGTGTACGTCATCTGATATGCTGCTTGTATTATTTTCCCCCCTTGTTTTATCCATAACAGCGCAATAATAGGGCATAATAAGGATAAAATAGCGTTTGCTAGTTTGGCTACTTTTTGGCCTAGTGATTGTGCTGGTTTTGGTTATACGTTCTGCTGAAAATCTGGCAACTACGCATACGACTAGTATTACTTTGTAGAAGTTAACCTGTGCATCCAAAAACTTTCTTGTCAAACATGTTCTAAAACATTTGGAGTCAGCAGAAAAACTTTTAATATACTGTTGGATCAAATGAATTTTTTCGTTAGTCACCCTTCTTGATTTTGGTTTTTGGGTCCTTGCAGAAATTCGCTTGTCAGGCGACGTAATGTCTGTCTTGTGGGTATTAATAATAATAGTAAGGATATTTATTTGTTTCAACCTTCTTTACAAAGTGAAAAGTAAAAGGAGTGCCACAACATTAAAAAAAGAAAAAAAAAACTAGAAAATTCACTAGGACTTCCCCAGCCCAAGGGAACCAAGGAAAATGTACAGTAAATTATTTCTTTTCACCTACCTCGGGCAGGTCGTCTGTGTTTTAGATGGTATGTTCCTCATGACAGTGCTCGAGTGGAATCCCGAAGAAAAGGGAGACAGAAAATACGCTTTGTTACAACTACCAGCGGGACTTGCTGTAAACCAAATCCACACAATAATTCAACTTCAATTTAATTACTGTCAATTGGAGTCAGGGTACCAGACAAAGGTGTCTAGCATCACATATGAGAGGTGAATGGTGGCTCTTTTTTTATTGGCGTGTTACTTTTAGCGACACTGGAAGAACTAAGGTCTAATGTACAGAATCGCTTGTTTTTGCACAAAATCATTACCCAATTTAATTTCAAAATATACTGCAGCAAAAAAATATAAACAACTCAAAATTTTCAAAATCGTATTATCTATAAACGAATTTTTTTGCACGGAATTGAAAAAAAAATGTACGAATATGTCTTGGGTCGAGAGTTTATTATATTGCAGAAGGCAATCTTTCTAGTTTAGGTACTAGTAAAGGAGCAAAGTTTAATCCCCAATTTACTTATCAACAAGAGAATTATTGAAGTAGGGAAGCAATGTGCGTCCCTGTTTAAACGAAGCTTTTCATCTGGAAGCTCGGCAGAGTAGCTTCATCTAGTCCTTTCCAACGGAAAAACAACGGAAAAACAAATTTTTCATTTAGGTAAATTAAAAATGTAAGTTTTACTTTTCTTACAGTGTGATAACATGATAAATATCAATGTTTAATTCAATGTAATTAATTTAATAATTTAAATTAATTAATTTAAATTAATTTAAATTAATTTAATTAATTTAATTCAATTTAATTAATTTAATTCATGATAAAAATTCAATGTTTCAGTAGAGATTCCAAGGTGTAATTATTAAATCACAGTAAGTCAAATGTTTTTTTTTTTAAATCACAGTTTATAGTAGTCCTTGGGGTTAGAAGTCACTTTTCCAAGACCCCTTGAGAGTATGCACATACAGTTTTACCATCCCTCTACCTCACTCCCAAACATAAAATAATGAAATGGCAAACTCAACTGAGGTTAAAACAGAAAAAAAAATACCAGCACTTTCTGACAAGGAATAAGTCATTTGAATGTTCCTTTTTTAAAATCTTGGCTATTCTATTATTATTGACTTATTCTATTATTATTCTTATTCTATTATTATTATTATTCTATTATTGACTTGGCTATTCTATTTATTATTCTAAGAGAAGATCTAAGGGACTGGGCAAGGGAAATGTCGTAGCCTATGTGGTGCGAGCTTCTTGCTTTGCCTTAATTTAGTGTCGAACCGATGCGTGCCTGTTTGAACGGGGCTTTTCATCTGAAAGCAGAAAGATGGTAAAAAAAAAACGAAAGCTTGGCAGAATAGCTTCATTTAGTCCTTTCCGACGTAAGCTACATACTCAGCTTCAACCCTAAAGGGTTAATTTTGCTCAAGGACAAGCGAAGACCATCCTTTTTTGGCTCTTGGTAAGAATCATACATGGTTTTCTAAAATTTAATGTCATAATTGTCCATCCAGTCTGATTTCCAAACCTTCCTCTTAAAAGATACATATTTAACAGTACAGCATAATCAAAATAAATAACTTTTAGCAAGCAATACAGAAGAGCAAAAAGTGAAGAATAAAAAATAATAATAACAAGGCTTGAAGAGCCCTCAAAAGCTGATGACAGAGTCTAACTTACAATTTTATCTTTTTAGAAAACAGGCATACCTGTTTCCAAATCTTTTCAGTTAGAATCCATCTAGTCAGTTATAGTCAATCAGCAGCCTTCAACTATGGCGATCTGGCATCTTGGGGGACCCGGATTCGTCGACCATTCTGGTACTTGTGCTTCTTGATTGGTTTTTAATAAGTCTCCGAAACCTTAGTAAATGGTTACTTTATGTAAATGTAAGGATTTAAGGCAAACTATATTTACACTATTTGGGCGATTGTCCCCCTGTGACGCGCCAAGGTCAAGGTCAATGATGTTAAACAAGTTCAGAAAATATATCAGTAAAAATTTTCTTAATCAACATAAATGCAAAAGATTTTTAGTATCTGTCGAAAAAAAAAGCCGAACCAACTGAAACCAGCACAGGTGCGCACATACCTTTTCCATCACGGTCTGTTCAAAAATTTCCTATTCCCTATTTACACCTTTCGAAGAACTTCCAATTTAGTTTAAATTACAACCTCTAACAACCTCTTCCCATTCCTTTCGGGCATCTTTTTTTTTGCCATTGATTGTTGGCTGACAAGAGCAATTGTTAGCAATATATCATCCTTTATCTGATGTCCCGCAGACCGTGTTCTAGACATCTCATCCTTTCTCTCATTATGATCCCAGAAAGTAGGATGAGAGAACCACATTTCCCCACAGCTTACTATTGGAAATATGGTCAATCACACAGGTATCCAAAAAGAACCCACAGACAAGTCTTCTAGAAAACATCTAACAAATCCTCTGGGGTGATTTTCCAGCATTTTTATTGGTGGGGGGGGGGCAAGAAGGGTCCATATCTGGATAGTCAACGGGCATGGGAATACTCCACACAATTGTGGGGCAACTGACCCAACCCCCCCCCCCCCCAAAAAAAAAAAAAAAAAAAAAAAAAAACGATACCTGTGCAAATCCTCCTTGGGAGGAAAGTTTGCAAGTTTCAGAACTGTACTTGATCACTGTCATCACTGTACCTTCCAATATTGTAATGCTGGTTGATAGACTTATTTCCCCATTCTTCCAAATTTTGTATCTGTGAAAAATTAAAAACACACCCCGGGCCTTGGCTTTTTCTACTTTTCATATCTTCGCGACACTCGCCATTTTTACTAATAATATTACCTAGGTAAATGAAGTCATCATGGATATATATTTCAATGTAATGTGTTGAGAATAGTTTTGTATTTTTCTGTTTTCGGTGGTTTATTTAGCCCTCCTTTTTTATCATCTTACAATGATTAAATAAAAAAAAACAAGTTTTATAAATGAAAGTAAGAAGCAACATTAAAACTTAAAACGAGCAGAAATTACTCCGTACATGAAAGGGGCTTTTCCTCCTCAACGCCTGGATCTTTACGCTAAAGTTTGACTCTTTCTCTTAACTCTACTTTTTAAAACAGTAAGAAACTTTAGCGTAAAGAGCGGGGCGTTGAGGAGGAAAGTCCTCTTTGTTATACGGAGTAATTTCTGTTCGTTTCAAGTTTTGATGTTGCTCCTTACTTTCATTTAAAAAACTTGTTTTTTTTTATATTTAATTTCTGGACGTTTTTGAATTAATCCATGTTTTGATCTTGGCTCTCGGCCCATAAATAATTAAAACGAAATTTTTATATTAATTAATTGCAATTAATCGGAAGATTTTGAAAAAAAGGAGCGAGGGAGGAGGCCTAGTTGCCCACCTATGTTTTGATTACTTAAAAAGCCAGCTAAAACTTAATTTTTTACGACCGTTCTCATTGGTAAAAATATATCATGAAAAGAGAAATCACCAATGCTACAGCACAAACACAAAAAAAAAAAAAAAAAAAAAAAAAAAAAAAAAAAAAAAAAAAAAAAAAAAAGAGACAGAAGGAGAAAAGGAAGACTGTTTTCCTAAATTAGTGATTAATATAGACCAGCACTTGAATGAGGCCTTAACCCTACTCATCCATACAATCACATAGGTCAAACAGCATAGCCACACACAATCAACCATAAAGAATAATCCATGGACAGGCAGTCATGTCGTCAATAAGTATAAGTCGTCATTTACCAAACAATAGAAAAAATAATATAGACAAATAATTCAGAGGCAACACCCAACATAAGGGCTCATCAGGAGAATACACTGGCCTATATAGGTGTTTTGCAGTTTTGGGGTTTTGTCACCAAATAACCTATATGCAGTTTTGGTGTTTGTCAGTGGTGGTGCTAAATGGGTGCGAACCAGATTCTGATGCCATTACAATACGTAATCTAGTATAAGAAAGTTTTGTTGTTTTTGATATAATTGTTAATCATTTGATTTGAATTCGTCTGTTAATATGGTGCATTTATTATGATTTAAACTTCTGGTGATGAGAATATACTGTAACGAAAGATTTAGATCAAATTTTGGCATTTGTTTAAACATGTTTAAATCAAATCAGACATGACAATGAGTCTTGGACTCCACCAAAATAATCGTTTTTGTTAATTTTTCATAAATCTATCAATTAATAGTGATAAAATGTGATTCTTACATGTTTGCACATTATTAGTAGTCAAAGTTTCGTCACGTTTGAAGAAAAGACTAATCTTGCTGCTCTATGGGGTGGCTAATTTGAATTGGGTAGTAAGCTCGGCCGCTACCCCAAGTCTTACTGTCTAAATATTCTAGCTCTTTTAATCTTCTAAATAATATATATATATATATATATATATATATATATATATAATTAATCTGTCTTGGTTATATAATCTGTCATGGTTTTTTTCTACAATTGGCCATGACTTTGACTTTTCCCACAACTATTCCCTTTTTTTAAATTCAAAAATCATTTATATATATATATAAGATTATATATATATATATATATATATATATATATATATATATATATATATATATATATATATATATATATATATATATATATATATATATATATATATATATTTCTAATTCTGCACATACACTTCAAGTAAGAAAAATACTTATCTCTATAGTCAGAATTGCATCCTGAATCCAAAGTTATTGTGCATTTGCATCAGAAAGGAAATTAATATTCACCATATACAGACCTAGCCTATACCAATTCAGGGTATATATTTGCACGTTAGTGAGTTTATGTGTATGTGTGTGTATATGTATGTATATGTATGTGTATGTGTGTATGTATATATATGTATATATATATATGTATATATATATATATATGTATATATGTAAGCCCTATAGATAGGTAGAGTAGCTCCATAGGAGGCTTAGGCCAAGTAGGACCTTGTCCCAGTGGGGCCCATAATAGAAACTGGGAAACCCTCCCCTGGGGGTCATAATTTCAGGTGGAGGAGGAAGAAGGCCCCTCAAATGTACACTCAGCAGGGCCAACTGCCGTGTTCACGCGTCAGATGAGTTACAAACCTTCTCCCAGTAATGGGTTAAATTGCATGGTGAAGCAGAACACCATCGTGGGAGGATCCTCTATAGGAGGACAACTGCGGCAGGGCGTAAGATCCAGATTTATGGACAACGGCCTCTGTAAAGGGCTGCCTCGACCCTTTCGGGGTACCTGCAAGACTGGGAAACTTGCGGTCAATTTTTCCCACTTGAGGAGTGGCGCCCCTCGAGGAAATTATAGCCTAGTAAACAACACAGCACTCGTACGGGATTCTGATTATTGGATAATTTTCTGGGCTTGGTTTGTTTTGATGGGCGTTTTCGGGCTGAAAAACCTCTTCCTAGCTGATTTATCTACTATGGGCTGCCTCCCCGTAGTAGCATAATATTTGTAGGCATGAATATATAATGAGTCGGAGGTAATAGGCTTGGGACTGTCTGTGCAGGATTTCGACTCTTGTTGATAGAAGAGCATCGCCAAGTGCTGAAAACCATGTTGTGACCAAGATGGGCCCAGGATTGCACAAAGCCTCCAACTTACTGGAGGTCCCAGGGACTTCTTGCTGTCCGGTTCTAAGCCGGCTTAAGCGCTTCGGTGTAGACTTGAGAAGATATGTTGGTCCCCATCCTGCACTGGTATCCGGGATCACTGCTTTTCTTGAGGCCAAAATAATTTCAAAGATTTAAAGAACATGAAAATTGGAACTTGGAATGTTACGACGTTAAAAAATGACTATCGCATCGACATTTTGACTGACGAATTCAGACGGTTTGAACTGGATTTATTAGGAGTTTCAGAAACTCATATCCCAGGGGTAGGAAGCATGAAATTAGGTGACATAGAATTTGTTTACTCAGGAAGGAAGGATGGGGTACATAGACAGGGAGTAGGGCTCATGATGAATAAGGAAGCTGCTAAGTCTTGTTTAGGCTGGGAAGGTATTAATAATAGAATACTAATTGCTCATTTTATGACTAAAAAGTTTAGGGTATCAGTTATAGTAGTATATGCCCCCATTGAACCAACTGATGGAGATACTAGTGACTCAGATGAATTTTACTTACAGTTACAGGAGCAAATAGACAGGGTACCAGGTAGAAATATGGTGTTTTTGCTAGGAGATTTTAATGCCCAGGTTGGTAGAAATAGGGATAGATGGTATCCTAGCCTAGGTAATTTTGGTGTAGGAAAAGAAAACAGTAATGGCTATAGGCTTTTGCAATTTTGTAGGTATAACAACCTAGTTATAACCAATACGGTGTTTGGTCACAAAATGGCCCATAAGTTGACATGGTATTCACGTGATGGTAAGACAGCAAACCTTATTGATTATGTTATTGTAAACAGAAGACTAGCAGGATCAATACAAGATACTAGGGTGTATAGGAGTGCCGTTATTGATGTTAAAAGTAAAGATCACCATCTAGTAGTGTCTAAGGTTAATTTAAAGCTGAAATTTCGGAAGAGTAACTCCCTCCCGGAAAGTTATGATGTTGGTAGACTTCAGGATGAAAATTTGAGAAAAAAATTCCAGGAACAGTTGAGTACTAAACTTGAGGGTTTAAAATTTGACAATGTGGAAGATGGATGGAATAATTTCAGAAAAACAATTTGTGAAGTTGCTGATGGTGTCCTAGGGAAGAGTGCTAAGACAGCAACTAGGAATATTAGTGAAAAAGCTTTAGGTTTAATAGAGAGTAGAAGGGGTTTGTATAAGAATTATCTGAGCGATAGGTCGTATGAAAACAAAAGGAATGTAAAGAAAGTGGAGAAAGCATTAAAATATGAACTAAGGAGATGTGAAATGGAGGCGATGGATAAAATTGCTGAGGATCTGGAAGATGCGGCTAGACGGCATAATAGTAAAATATTATACTGGCATGTTAATAAATTGAAAGGGAGTAGCCGATCCGGACTAGTCCCAGTTAAAGATAGAAATGGGGTCACAATTAGTGATAAGGAAAAAGTTAAAGAAAGATGGGTGGAACATTTTGAGAATGTGCTAAACCGAGATACAGTTGCAGGAAAAGATATAGATGAAAATGAAAAAGTTTGTGATACCTTGGATGTGAAGGAAGATTTGTTTAGTGAGGAAGAATTAGCGACAGTACTAGAAGGATTAAAAAATAATAAGGCCCCAGGTGCTGATAGTATGATTAATGAGTTCCTTAAATATGGTGGCTCTGAGGTTAGGAATAAGCTACTGAAGATTATGAACATGATTTTTGAAAAAGGGGAAGTACCCAATGATTTTAGGAAAACCTTAATTAAACCACTGTATAAGAAAGGTGACAAGAGTGAATGTCGGAATTATCGAGGCATTAGTCTGGTCTCTGTAGGTAGCAAATTACTGAGTAATATGATACTTTTTAGACTGAGACATGCTGTAGACAAAGTTTTAAGGGAAGAACAATGCGGTTTTAGAAAAGGTAGAGGATGTGTCGACCATGTTTTCACTCTTAGGTTAATAATTGAGAAGTCCCTTCGTTGTCAAACACCTTTGGTCCTTAGTTTTATCGATTATGAGCAAGCTTTCGATTCTGTTGATAGAACAGCGTTAACAAAGGTCTTATCGTTATATGGTATACCAGAAAAATGCATTAAAGTGATTTGCGCTATGTACGAGAATAATACTGCTGCGGTTAAGGTAGGAAATGAGGTTAGCAACTGGTTTTGTATTAAATCAGGAGTTAAGCAGGGTTGTGTTCTATCCCCCTTTATATGGATCATTTTGATGGACTTCGTCTTAAGGAGCACAGGAAAGGCAATTGGAGACCATGGAATCAAATGGGGAGGAAGAACGCTCCTGGAGTTAGATTATGCTGATGATTTAAGCATATTAGATGAAAGTGTGAGCAAAATGAATGAATTTTTAGAGGTTTTACGAGTTCAGGGTGCTAAAATAGGCTTGAAAATTAATGTTAAGAAGACTAAGTCACTAAGGTTAGGAATAAGTGAAGATGAACAGGTGACCTTAGGTAACGAAAAGATTGATCAGGTTGGGAGCTTCAGTTACCTTGGTAGTATTATTAGTAAAGATGGTGGGAGCAGTGAAGATGTTAAAAGTAGAATAGCTAAAGCTCAGGGTTTTTTTTCACAGTTAAAAAAAGTTTGGAAGAATAGAAAGATAAGCCTACAAACCAAGATTAGAATATTGGAAGCTACAGTGATGACAGTGGTCAAATATGGCTCTGAAGCATGGACACTCCGAAAAGCAGATGAAAATTTACTAGATGTTTTCCAGAGAAATTGCCTACGGATTGTTCTGGGTACCCGGCTGACTGACCGTATTCCAAACAGTAGGTTGTACGAAAAGTGTGGTTCAATCCCGCTTTCTGGGGCTATAATGAAAGAAAGGTTGAGATGGCTAGGCCACGTTCTACGGATGAAGGATGACAGATTACCGAAGATTGTCCTTTTTGGCCAACCGTCTGGGGCTACACGGAAAGCAGGTCGTCCTTGTCTGGGTTGGGAGGATGTCATAAATAAGGATTTAAAGGAAATGGGAACTTCCTGGGAGGGTGTAAAGAGGGAGGCTTTAAATAGATTAGGTTGGAGGAGGAGCGTGCGTAGCTGTGTTGGCCTCAGGCGGCTTGGTGCTGCAGTGAGTTATTAGTAGTAGTAGTAGTAGTATATAGGGTTTCGCCACTCTAAATTCTCTACCCAGCACAGTGTTGTGGCTACCACAGAATATCCATGGCATGCCCGCGTCAGGTATCACCCCCAAAATACATGCCTATGAAAAGAAAAACAGCAAATGTAAAACAACCAAGTAAAACCAAAACAAGCTTATCCTGTTAATATATCCCTCCCTTTAGCAACAATAGGTAAACTAAATATTATAAATTATACCAAATCACAAATATTAACACATTGCAAAAAACCTGAATGAACTAAACAATTATAGAATTCATCTTTACCATGTGGCTAATTTTTTAAAAATTCCGCTCAATTAGAAACACAATTCAAAATAAATGGCGCTGTGACAACATTTCTCGAACCTCCGAAATTAGTTGAAAATTTCTTTAAGTATTTCTAGATAATTCTTTTGATATTTATTTAAAAGTTCGTTATAATGAAAACTAAATTTTTTAAAATGCCAAGTTAATTTATTTGCAGAAAAACCTCTTGATATCAATTTTTGGCTTAAGATTTTACATCTATTTTTAAAAATCAATATAATTACTACAAATCCTTGCATAACGAAGTAACTGTGAGAAAAACGCTGAACATGTGATATTTGAGTGTATATTACTTTCAGGGAATGGGAAACTAATCACTTCAAAATCAAAATCATCCGTTATATTATACAATTTAAAACTTAATTTATTATTATCACAAATATTAATATTTAAATCTAAGAAATGATCTTCACGACCAGCGCCATGACTAGGCTCAGGAATTGTAACTTACGAATTAACTTACGCAACGAACTTCTATATTCATATATTTTTATTGCTTATATGAGGGGGTTCATCTCTCGTCGATACCTCACTCTTTACACTAAAACTTAAATTTTGTCCCAATTCCTACCTCTGAATCTCAAAGGCCATAGAATAAATAGTTGAAATTACTAAAAATACTTTAGCGTAAAAAGTCAGGTATTACGAGGAGATAAACCCCTCATATGCGTAATAATTTTTGTTTGTTCTAAGTTTTAATGCTGCTCCTTACTTTCAGTAGAAAAAACTTTTCATATTTATTTTTTCATTGTTTTTTCAAATAATGCTAGAAAATCCTGCACCCCCTTCATTGAAATTCTCTTCCCCCATGTGAAGTTTCCTCCATGGAAATATCCTCCCACGTAATCTCCCCAACCCCCCCCCCCAAAAAAAAAACCCTGAAAACATCTGTACACTTCCCAGTAACCATAAACACAGGTCAAAGTTTGTAACTTGCAGCCTCTCCCACGGGGACTACGGGGAGTAAGTCGTCCCCAAAGACATAGTTGATCCAGTGACTTTTGGAGAAAAATGAGCGTGAGAGGGTGCCTAGGTGTCCTCAAATTTTTTTGGTCACTTTAAAAGGGCACTAGAACTTTTAATTTCCGTTAGAATGAGTCCTCTCGCGACATTCTAGGACCACTCAGTCAATATGATCACCCCTGGGAAAAAAACAAACAAGCAAAAAAACAAATAAATACTCATCCGTGATCTGCTTCTGGCAAAAAATGTGAAATTCCACATTTTTGTAGATAGGAGCTTGAAACTTCTACAGCAAGGTTTTCTGATACCCTGAATCTGATGGTGTGATTTTCGTTAAGATTGTATGACTTTTAGGGGGTGTTTCCCCTATTTCCTAAAATGAGGCAAATTTTCTCGTAACTTTTGATGGGTAGACTAATCTTGATGAAACTCGTATATTTAAAATCAGCATTTAAATGTGATTCTTTTGATTTAACTATTGGTAACTATTGGTACCACGAACTGTTTGATAACTTATTATAAAGCTTATATTTAGCAAGCCTAATTAAAGCTGATTAACACTTTCTGTGGAAAACAGAAATACAAACTGATAAATAGAGAACTCAAATATGTCTGGAAAAAAAAAAGAAACAGAAAAAACAACCAAGTCATCTAGTCTTACCCAGGAAAATCATAAAAGTAGTTATAAAAAACAAGATGATGGTTGTATGTAATGTCTTCTCCTTTGAATTTGTTTCACATTGGGCCAGAAATAAAGGAACAACTTTTACCAAAATTGCGTAATAGGTATGGTGCATTATTTTTAGTTACTCTAAGTTAGTGCATTATTAGATTATACATTATAGTTGGTTTTACTGTTGTTATACATTGTATTTTTGGTTAGTACATTATTTGAGTTTTAGCTCGACATAATTGGCTTGAATGATATGTATAAAAAAACTGAACATCGACCTATTTATAGTAAATTCCAGACTGGAATAAAATAAGTACTTTGATGTTTAGTTAAAATCCAAATTCAACGAATTTTGAAATGAGCTTGCTTTTATTTATCAAGTTTTGCTTGGTAACGCTGTATTGTCATCGAAACTAACCACTTTTATTTTACGCCGCGTCAAAGCTACCTCTCCTTATAAGTATTCCAAACTATTTGAGCTGTTGCTGGAGCCCAAGAGCTGGCACCACTACCTCGAGTGCCTCCAATCCTACCTCCAAGCTAGGGGACTTGCCTTTAAACCTCTTCTGCCGTCATCTCAATATGTATTATTTTACGAACTCAAATCTTATTGTTAAGCAATAAGATAAAGTTTATTATTATTAAACTTTTATTAATAATTAATTGTTTTTTACAATGAAGAGATTTAAGGCATCTAATTTACAGCAAAATCAGTTTTTATAACAAAACCTCTGAATTTCATTGTTACTCCAAACGAAAAAAAGAAATAAATTATATTGGAAAAATTAAATTGTCTTCAAAACTCACTGTCTTCGCAACCAAAAAGACGCGGAAAAATTGACTCAAATAGGATTGTAATATCTCGTCGTAAAATCAGTAAAAAATATGTAGCCATTTTTTATTTACGCATCATCTAGTGTGCTTTCAAAAAGATCCCCAAAAATCATTAGCCAAAATAAAATCACCAGGTAAGGAAAAGATCACTAGAAATAGTGATAAATCGCTAGGGGTGCTAACCCTGGTCCTACTTCATTCAGTTGAATGCGTACATGGCGTTCTGGGGCAAACCCGTTGGCTAAATTGGAAAGTATAGCTTACGACAATGTTTTCTTTTGTTTATTGCTCCTGTTTGTTCTTCAGATTTTTCCTTTCTTCTACCTTCTTGCTCAATTTGTGCTAATTTTGGAAATTTTTATAGTATTAAATAAATATATCCGCAAATTTGATGGCAGGCCGTTAAGCCTCTACAAAACAAAAATCTTAATTTGCATTTCTTCTAAATTTGCACAAGGAGAAAATGTCACTTGAATAATATTCATCAACTTCCTTCTTGAATGTCAGTAGGTTTGTGGAGCAGATTACTCTTTCTGGTAAGTTGTTCCAATGCTGAACCACTCGGTTGCCGAAAGTCCATCGGCCCATGTCCTTGTAAAAACGTTCCGTACTCACTTTGTAATGATGTCCTGGAGATGATTTTTATTGAACTGCAAGATTCTCTGGACTAGTACGTTATCATAGGCTCCATTGCAGAGCTTGTACATTTCAATAAGATCACCACGATGTAATCTATAGGCGAGGATTGGGATTTCAAGCTTTCTAAGCCGCTCTTCTTAGGGAAGGAAGCGTAAGCTGGGAGAGAATTTAGTTATCCTCCTCTGAACATTTTCGAGAGCATTTATGTCCTTGTTGTAATATGGTCTTGTAGAACAATGTCCATACTCAAGAATCGGGCGAACAAGGGACTTATAGAGCGTAGCAAGCATTTTGTCGTCCTCGCACGAGAAGTTTCTTCTGATCATACCAGCAACTTTGGAAGCCTTCTTGACGACAGCTTCATAGTGGCTACTGAAGTTCAGCTCAGAATCCACTAAGATGCCTAGGTCTCTTTCTTCTTTACTAAGAGTGAGTGCAGTGGAACCAAGAGAGTATGAGGACGAAAAGTTTTGTGGACCCAGAGTGAGGATATGATGAGTATCATATCCAGAGTGAGGATATGAGGATATGATTGTAAGTAATAATACTAAAAATGGTACTGAGTGGTAAAATACCATGAAGGATATTAACTAGTGATATTTTTTTACTTCTGTTTATTCAACCTGTTAATTGCTCCAACCGTGTTTCTTTGGATTCAACCTTGTGTGACT
Organism: Artemia franciscana; assembly: GCF_032884065.1. NCBI lineage: Eukaryota > Metazoa > Arthropoda > Branchiopoda > Anostraca > Artemiidae > Artemia > Artemia franciscana. The sequence goes on along the minus strand of NC_088878.1, from coordinate 6,138,053 downwards.
TTTTATAACTTGGCAATTTTAACGATACATTTTATAATCACATGTCAATTTCTTGTAATTTATTTCTTGCTACTAATGTTAGATGTTCGAGCTCTAATTGTTTGTTTGCATTCTAATGTGACTTTTTTGATAACTTAGCAATTTTTGGGGTTTATTGGGCCAGGGTAGTATCCAGGGGGTACAAAGTTTCAAGCCCCCTCCTGAAACTTTTCTCTAGATAATAAACTGTTCTTACATTTAGGTACTCCTTCCATGAACATAAATTCGGGAAAAAGCCGTGTATTTGGTATTGGTTCTGCTTGTTGTTCTAACAGTTTTTTTTTAATATTTAGGCTACTTTCTTCTTCAGCTTATAAAAACTTTGTTTTTATTGACGTTGATTTAAATTATTTTCATCTAAACTTCTCCACTGTCCAAACAATTTTTTTTAGTGCGGGTGAGCTACCTTCTTATACAACTGGCAACTATACCAAGAGGAGCTAATATACTTTAATGAATGATGTATTTTCGTTTTGATTCTAAAAAATTAAGTCTAATAGCATTTAAAAATAATTAATAAAGGTATTACTGTTAATTTCAAAGATTTACGTCAAATACTTCTGTCACATTTATAATATGATGATATGTATTTAATGGTACACTTCTATTTTCAACGAATATAAATCACAAATAGTTTTGATGAATATTTCATGCAATAAAAAAATCAGATAAGCACACACCTACAGGGCAAATACTATATGGCAACATCTGTTATATAAATTACTATCCTAAGCTGTAGACTTGGATATACATTACTGTCTTGCGTAGCTGAAAAGTAAAATTCATGTGTTTAATTCGATAAATCAAAGGTTTGGTTAAATTCGAATAAGTTAAACAATTCCTTGAACTAAAGTTTCAGTAAACTCTAACTGGATACACGGCGATACCACTTTCACGATATATTCAGGAGACATGGGAGGATTTCCGTTCTAAATCATTTGGTTTTAATTAACTATATTTTTCTATCACTCTCTCTCTCTCCCTCTTTGTCTTTGTCTTTATCTGTCTTATACTTCAGCCCCTCTTATATTTCCTGGTGGTGCTACTCGGGGACAGTCCCTTCCCTAAATTGGGATTTGGCATTTCACTGAAAAATCTCCATTTTTTGGTGCTTTCGTCGAAAATTTCCCCCTCCCTAGATTTTGGAAAATATATTTTGCCCACGAATTCGCACCCTCTCTCTCTCTCTCTCTCTCTCTCTCTCTCTCTCTCTCTCTCTCTCTGTCTCTCTCTCTCTCTCTCTCTCTCTTTCTTTCTCTCTCTTGCACTTTCTGAACTCTGTCCCCTCAAATTTTACATGCTTGGTGCTTCTATTATGAATTGATTTTATGTTTTGTTTGTATAATTATTCAAAATTCGCGTTAATAAAAATTAGAACTGACTGCTTGTTGGTGTTTAAGCGCTTGAACACTTAGTAGCCAGTGAATACTTTTACTCTCAGTTTCATCAGCTGGTAAAGCGCAGAATCTGACGAATTCATCAAAAATATCGCACCAAAAATAATTTTTTAAGAAAAATAAAAAAGTATATTTATCAAAAATAACGCCCAGCCAGAAAGAGCTTTCAAACCGGTAACACAAATTCGGCTCATGTACCCTAGGGTAAAATTTTCAACTATAATGGATGATCTAGTTCTTTGAACTAAAAATTATTTAGCGTCCTCCAGAAATCATCCTTACTCCCGATTAAAGGGCTTCCCAATTAGGCAAGTTTTTTTTTTTTTTTTTTTTTTTTTTTTTTTTTTTTTTTTTTTTTTTTTTTTTTTTTTTTTTTTTTTTATTGGCAAAATGTTAACGCTGGTAAATTACGTGAAATAAAAAAAAAATATTGGAAAAATCACAAATACTAACTACCGAGGGAGTATGGAGGCACCAAGAAATTTTTAGGGGAGGAGGGGAGCAATAATAAAAAAAACTTCCGAGGGAGCCAAAAAACAAATAAAAAACAATTTGTTTGATATAGGAAATAAGAAGTAAGAAGTGCCCAGAATTAAAAATAGGATTTGGGGAGACCCCCATCCATATACATCCTTTGGAACAGAGACGTCAATAGGAACGGGGTGGGGTAACTTTTTACCCTTTTGCTTTTTATTCTCCCCCTAGATTAAAAAAAAATACTTATTTGGGTATATTTTTATTGAAATTCTTTTTGAGTTTATTCATTAAAAATGGAAAAACAACAAGTTTGCCCGTCCCTCCTGTAGAAACTGAAAAATTAATTTTAAAACTCCCCCAAAATTTTCGTGAACTGACACCACTGTCAGGGGGAGGTGCTTCGGTGCGATATTTTCCCTATCGTGCGCGCTTTCCAAAGGGAGACTAGTGATGTAGCTGTTGAAGCTGTTCAATTGATTACGGTAAAAGTTTCTCACATCCTCCATTTGCCAACCCCTTTTATTTTATTGTGAGGATACCAGCTTGGATTCATCCTTTTTTCCTAATACCGCTGACTTCTGTTTATTATAACAAAATGGTCAATATTTGTATTTGCATTATTAGAAACTATTGAAGGATGTATATATTAATCAATATTGCTGGTTTTTTGCTCTTGCATGTCTTAGAAACAAAAATTCTAGGGTTTGTGAAAAATGTCTTTAACAAACAGTTCAAAAAAAATGGAAAATGAGAACAATGGATATATCAAAAGAATTAGTTTTGTATGCTGATTCCGAATATATAAAATCAATTAAATTTAATGCTACCCATCAAAAGTTACGATCCTCAGAAAATTTGACTGACTTTTAAAAAAGGGGTAAAAACCTCCAAAAAGTAAAGTGAGCTTAACGAAAATCCCCCCCAGCAGACTCGGCATATCAGAGAACACTATCTTAGGGTTTTCAAGCAGCTATCTACAAAAGGTGGTGTTTTGCATTTTTTTTTTTTTTTTTTTTTTTTTTTTTTTTTTTTTTTTTTTTACCAGAAGAAAGATCAAGGATACGGCTTAATTCTTTCTCGGGGTGATTGTATAGAAGCAATGTACCAAGGAAATCGGAAGAGAGCTTATTCGAATGGAAATAAGAAATTATAGGGCCTTTTCTCAAATGACCATATTTGAAAAAAATTCGAGGGGAAGTTTCTGCGTGGGCTAGAGAGGACCATTCATGGGGAAGAAACTTTTGGAGCAAATTTTCCAGGTAAAAGTTTGCAAGGGGGAGGTAAGGGGATTTCTCCTTGCATGATCTGAAAAACGGTCAGAAATTAAATTAGTTTTTCCGACTTCAAGTAAGGAGCAACATAAAAAATTAAGACGAACAGAATTTTCTTACATAAAAGGGGGAATATCCCTTCTTCAACCTCTCTCATTACGCTAAAGCTTGACTTTTTTCACAATTTTTAAGAAAAATTGCTGAAACACAAGGGTCATTGAGTTCCAATGAGTTTGAGACTTTAGCACAAAGAGCGGCGGTGATGAAGGGTTAGTCCCTCCAATATACTGAGTAATTTCTGTTTCAATGCTGCTATTTTAATTTCAGTAAAAACACTTTTTTAATCAGTCAAGGATTCAGGATTTCTCATGCATTCGAGAAATTGCGCTTTTGAACTGGCCAGGCATGATGATATAGCAGGTTACTTTGAATATACTTTTATCTTCAATCATGTTAAAACCACAATGCTTACCTTGAAGATTAGTTCAGACATCATTCATAAGTCATAGAGTATTTTAATTTGATTTTTATTGCTTCTATTAAATTGAGTCAAAATCACATCAAACAAGATAAAAAGGCAGACTATAGGTGTTAGCTGAAATGACCACAGAAAATTTTCAGTCACACTACTCCGTGAGGTTGATTAGACTCAGCATGGCACAACAAATGATGATTGATGCTTCTAATCTTTGCATCTAGTTATACCCCATATGGAGATAATATCGGTCGGGTGGTATCAAATGGAATTATGCCTTACCACTCGTTTTTACGCCAGAAGAAACAATAAATTCTCAGCTGAACATTTTTTCCCATAGTAAAATCTTTTATACTGCCATTAGCAAAATGGAAAACAAAGTTTATGAAACTGGGGTCCAATTTTAATACAAGTTCCACAGTACCTGACATTTAAATAATATCTTAACTGACAACCAGGGTTGCTTCCCTCAACCTTTTTTTGCAGTATTGTACTTTCTTACCCGGTTTCATGTAGATGTTTAAAAAGAAGACTTGAAAGATTCGAATCTCTAATCAAACAGTTCGTGGTAACGAACTGTAGTAAGGAGCGACCCGGCTCAATAGTAAACGAAACTCTAAAAAACGGAATTTCGATACTAAAAGATATATCAAAAGAATCGGATTTTTATGCTGATTTTAAATATATAAGTTTCATCAAATTTAGTCTTTGTAATCAAAAGTTACGAGCCTGAGAAAATTTGCCTTATTTTGGAAAATAGGGGGTAACACCCCCTAAAAGTCATAGGATCTTAACGAAAATTACACTATCGCATTCAGCGTATCAGAGAACCCTATAAACAAAATTCCAAGGTCCAATCTACGAAAATGTGGAATTTCGTATTTTTTGCCAGAAGACAAATCACGGGTGCGTGTTTATTTGTTTTTTTTTTTTTTTTTTTTTCCCAGGGGTCATCGTATCGACCAAGTGGTCCTATAGTGTTGCAAGAGGGCTCATTTTAACGGAAATGAAAAGTTCTAGTGCCCTTTTAAGTGACCAAAAAAATTGGTGGGCACCTAGGCTCCCTCCCACGCTCATTTTTTTTCCAAAGTCAACGGAACAAAATTTTGAGATAGCCATTTTGTTCCGCATAGTCGAAAACCGTAATAACTATGTCTTTGGGGATGACTTACCCCCCACAGTCCCTGGGGGAGGGGCTGCAAGTTACAAACTTTGACCAATGTTTACATACAGTAATGGTTACTGGGAAGTGTACCGATGTTATCAGGGGGATTTTTTTGGTTTGGGTGTGGGGTTCAGGGGAGGGGGCTATGTGGGAGGATCTTTCCTTGGAGGAGTATTTCATGGGGGAAGAGAAATTCAATGAAAAGGGCGCAGGACTTTCTAGCATTACTATAAAAAAAACAATGAAAATATAAACATGAAAAAGTTTTTTTCAATTGAAAGTAAGGAGAAGTATTAAAACTTAAAACGAACAGAGATTATTACGCATATGAAGGGTTCTAAAAATACTTTAGCATAAAGAGCGAGGTATTTAGGAGGAGATAAATACTTCGCTCTTTATGCTAAAAAATTTTTAAATAATTTCAACTATTTATTCTACGGCCTTTCTGATTCAGGGGTCATTCTCAAAGAATTGGGATAAAACGTAACGTAAGTTACGTAAGTTATGTACGTTTGTTACGCAAGTTAATTCTTAAGTTACGTTTTTTTTTACTAATAAAAACGTTCGTTAAAAATTAAAAGATCTAGCTGCCTTTTTGAGTAACCGAAAAATTGGAAGGCAACTAGACCTCCTTCCCCACCCCTTATTTCTCAAAATCGTCTGATCAAAACTAAGAGAAAGCCATTTAGCCAAAAAAAGAATTAATATGCAAATTTCATTTTAGTAATTTATGTACGGAGAGCCAAAATCAGACATACATTAATTCAAAAACTTTCAGAAATTAAATAAAAAAAACAAGTTTTTTTAAATGAAAGTAAGGAGCGACATTAAAACTTAAAACGAACAGAAATTACTCCGTATATGAAAGGGGCTTTTCCTCCTCGACACCCCGCTCCTTACGCTAAAGTTTTTTATTGTTTTAAAAAGTAGAGTTGCGAGAAAGAATCAAACTTTAGCACAAGGAGCGGAGTGTCGAGGAGGAAAAGCCCCTTTCATATACGGAGTAATTTCTGTTCGTTTTAAGTTTTGATGTCGCTCCTTACTTTCATTTAAAAAAACTTGTTTTTTTTATTTAATTTCTGAAAGTTTTTGAATGCAAGAAAACTGTGCCACACCTATAGTTTAGTCCCTTGTTTTGCACCAGGATTTTATTTTTAGATTAAAATAGTTCTGAACTTGAATTAAATGGACAACTCAATACTATATATAATTCTACATAGAAGTTAAAACAATATATATGAATACTATATTTTAGTTGAAACTACTTTCTATTTAAAGATACACATAATGTCCTCTCCTTGTGCTAAAGTTTGATTCTTTCTCGCAACTCTACTTTTTAAAACAATAAAAAACTTTAGCGTAAGGAGCGGGGTGTCGAGGAGGAAAAGCCCCTTTCATATACGGAGTAATTTCTGTTCGTTTTAAGTTTTAATGTCGCTCCTTACTTTCATTTAAAAAAACTTGTTTTTTTTATTTAATGTTGTTCAAAATCAATGCTTGAATACGGATCATATTTTGGTATTCTAATCTGGAATTTGGAGGTACTAAAATGTGTGAATTAAGACATTATGTGTATCTTTAAATAGAAAGTAGTTTCAACTAAAATATAGTATTCATATATATTGTTTTAACTTCTATGTAGAATTATATATAGTATTGAGTTGTCCATTTAATTCAAGTTCAGAACTATTTTAATCTAAAAATAAAATCCTGGTGCAAAACAAGGGACTAAACTATAGGTGTGGCACAGTTTTCTTGCATTCAAGATTATAGCATTCTATGTTGCACTTTTCGTATCATTTTTTAGTTTGGCACCTATTACTGTCAAAAATCACAGAACATCATATGGAAACTTTTCCAAGAAAAGTCGAATTGTAAGTTTTTTCGAAATTTTTAAGGTGTGTAAATTCCTTTTTTTCACTTTCCTTAGCACTTTTCAACTAAAATATAAAAAAAAACACACAACTCGAATAAAATTTTCACAACTTGGAATACACTATTTTCTGGGAGGGGGTATTTTCAAGGGAGTGGTGAAGAGGGAGGAGGGAGGGCTAAACGCCTAAAACCGTAATAACACTGGAATAGCTCTGGTGACCAGCCTATTCTTGCCAGAGCATTTGCCTAGTGAGAATTTGTGTTTATTCAAGTAAGTTTAATTTAACTAAAAACTAAACCCAATCCAAGGGAATGATCACCTTCTTCGTGGTCAACCAATCAGCATAAATACCGTTAAAAAGTACACGAAATTAGAACTGTATCCCAACAACAGAGGTACTTCCCACACTTCCTGGATCGACTATTGGTCATACAGGTCCCAGGTGAGATTTTTTATGTGGCAAAAGGAATGTGAGGAAAATGCCAAATATATTGACATCACAGACCCAAAAATAAGAATAAATAAACAATAAAGACAGGTTTCCTTCGGTGAGAATGTAAGATCTACATCAACGCCCCAATTTGAATCAAATCAAAATCTCTTCAATAAATTTGTTCCTTTTTTTCTTACTAAGAATTTTAGCTAGCAAATATTTGTTGTGTCATTAACTAAACATGCCAAAAATGTGTCAGTCAAAATTATTATTTTTTAAGCTTTTGTTTTTACTTTCCGCTTCAACCCGAGCATATAGCAATGAGGTAGTTTTTCGGGTATATGAAAGGAATTCACTTGTAATATATATTTCTACGATTATGCAAAATATAATATAGATAACTCTTTGGGAAATCTTTTATCTGAGATGGAAGGGGGGTTGAAGTTTCAAATAAACTTTACAGAAATCTAATCCTGTCAAAATTTGGTTGAAAATTAGTTCGATATGGACTAAACCGGTAAAAGTTTAGTGAGAGACCGATAAGGTTTTACCGATCTCTTTCTTTTAAGGTTATAGTCTTTATAAAAATCAGTGTTTTCACGTTAATCAAGGCCAAAAGACATTAACTCCCACAAAGATTTCCTTTGCCAAAATCAAAACCCTATATCCATCGCGCAAAAACCTAAAAATTGTCACATTATTTCAATTTGACTTAAAACACGTTGCTACTTGCTAAAAATTGTCACACATATACAAGGCGTATCTAGGGTATCCGGGATTTTAGTTCGAAGGAGGAGGGGGATATTTCTTAGGGGGACAAAAAGACTACAAAAATATCAACAGAGTGTTTACTTGCATTTTTTACTTTTCCCGCTCATAGCTATCTTAAAGATCAGTGAATCGAAAAAAAAATTGCCCCATTTCGTTGTGATTTTCAAATTTTCAATGAGACTACGAAAAAGCTTTTGCTTTAATCTAGGGGAATCTAGGGGACGTGCAAACCTTCAATTGACACCACGGGCTGGAGCGGTGCTCTTCACTGGTTCTTTACATTTACTTCACATTTTGTTTAGGATCTGTCGAATCACCAATCCACAGCCCGTAGAATATTCTAATTCCTTTTACAACAGTAATATATGATTTAAATCCCTTAGTTGCGTCTTGCGTTTTTATTACATCGAATACTCTTCCTGGACTGGCCCGAGCACGCTACTCGTATGGCACTTTCTAGCGGCTTAAAAAATATTTTGTTTCTTTATGATTCTAGGCTATCACTATAATTTGTTCTCCATTGTCAAACAGTTCGTGGTAACGCACTGTAGTAAGGAGCGATCCGGCTCAATAGTAACCAAAACTTTAAAAAATTAGATTTTGATATCAATAGCTACATCAAAAGAATCGCATTTTAATGCTGATTTTAAATATATAATTTTCATCAAGTTTAGCCTACCCATCAAAAGTTCCGAGCCTGAGAAAATTTGCCTTATTTAGGAAAATAGGGGGAAACACCCCTTAAAAGTCGTAGGATCTCAACGAAAATGACACCATCAGATTCAGCGTATCAGAGAACACTCCTGTAGAAGTTTCAAGCTCCTATCTACAAAAATGTGGAATTTTTCATTTTTTGCCAGAAGACAAATCACGGGTGCGTGTTTATTTGTTTGTTTTTTTTTTTTTTTTTCCCAGGGATCATCGTATCGACCAAGTGGTCCTAGAATGTCGCAAGAGGGCTCATTCTAACGGAAATGATAAGTTCTAGTGCCCTTTTTAAGTGACCAAAAAAATTGGAGGGCATCTAGGCCCCCTCCCACGCTCATTTTTTCCCAAAGTCAACGGATCAAAATTTTGAGATAGTCATTTTGTTCAGCATAGTCGAAAATCATAATAACTATGTATTTGGGGATGACTTACTCCCCCACAGTTCCTGGGGGAGGGGCTGCAAGTTACAAACTTCAACCAGTGTTTACATATAATAATGGTTATTGGGAAGTGGACAGACGTTTTCAGGGGGATTTTTTTGGTTTTGGGGTAGGGTTGAGGGAGGGGGCTATGTGGGAGGATCTTTCCTTGAAGAAATATGCCATGGGGGAAAAAATTCAATGAAAAGGGCGCAGGACGAATCTGGTCACGTTAGAAAAAAACGTCAAATTCAGAGCTTAATATACAATGCTGGGTGTTCGGAGCCTCTCTATTATGGAGTATAATTTGAAAATAACACAACTATACGAGCGATAAAACATATATACCACAACCATAACTCAACTAACGAAAGAACTGCTAAGAGATAACACAACTATAAAGCGAAAACAGGTGAAAACTAACGGGAAAATAAACGAACTAAGAGGTGGAAGGGGCCCAGAGAAAAAATATAATCCTTTTTCAATTTTGAGCCAAACTCCCGCAAAGGAGTAATAATGTCAGAAGCCCCGAAATACCGAATTATTTTCTTTTCAAACAGTTCGTGGTAAAGAACCGTAGTAAGGGGCGACCCGGCTCAATAGTAAACGGAACTCTAAAAAACGGAATTTTGATGCTAAAAGATACATCAAAAGAATTGAATTTTCACGCTGATTCTAAATATATAAGTTTCAATTAATTTAGTCTTTGTCATCAAAAGTTACGAGCCTGAGAAAATTTGCCCTATTTTGGAAAAAAGGGGGAAACATCCCTAAAAGTCATAGAATCTCAACGAAAATCACACTATCGCATTTGGCATATTAGAGAACTCTATAGCAAAAATTTCAAGCTCCTATCTAAAAAAATGTGGAATTTCATATTTTTTGCCAGAAGACAAATCACGGGTGCGTGTTTATTTGTTTTTTTGTTGTTTTTTTTTTCTTTTCCCCAGGGGTCATCGTATCGACCAGGTGGTCTTAGAGTGTCACAAGAGGGCTCATTCTTACGGAAATGAAAAGTTCTAGTGCCCTTTTTAAGTGATAAAAAAATTGGAGGGCAAATAGGCCCCCTCCCACGCTAATTTTTTTCCAAAAGTCAACAGATTAAAATTTTAAGATAGCCATTTTGTTCCGCATAGTCGAAAACCATAAGAACTATGTCTTTGGGAATGACTTACTCCCCCACAATTCCTGGGGGAGGGGCTGCAAGTTACAAACTTTGACCAGTTTACATATAGTAATGGTTATTGGGAAATGTACAGACGTTTTCATGGGGATTTTTTGGTTTGGGGGTGGGGTTGATGGGAGAGGGCTTTTTGGGAGGAACTTTCCTTTGAGGAATATGTCATGGGGGAAGAAAAATTCAATGAAAAGGGCGCAGGATTTTCTAGCATTACTATAAAAAAAACAATGAAAAAATAAACATGAAAACGTTTTTTCAAATGAAAGTAAGGAATAGCATTGAAATTTAAAACGAACAGAGATTATTACGCATATGAGGGGTTCTAAAAATACTTTAGCATAAAGAGCGAGGTATTTAGGAGGAGATAAATTCCTCGCTCTTTATGCTAAAATATTTTTAGTAATTTCAACTATTTATTCTACGGCCTTTTTGATTCAGGGGTCATACTTAAGGAATTGGGACAAAACTTACGATTTAGTGTCAAGAGCGAGGTATTAACGAGGGTACAAACCCCCTCGTACACATAATAAAAATATAAGAATATAAAAGTTTGTTACGTAAGTTAATTCTTAAGTTACGTATATTTTTTACTATTAAAAACGTTCGTTGAAAATTAAGAGTTCTAGTAGCCTTTTTAAGTAACCGAAAAATTGGAGGGCAGCTAGGCCTCCTTCCCCACCCCTTATTTCTCAAAATCGTCTGATCAAAACTAAGAGAAAGCCATTTAGCCAAAAAAAAATTAATATACTTATTTCATTTCAATAATTTATGTGCGGAGAGCCAAAATCAAACATGCATTAATTCAAAAAAGTTCAGAAATTAAATAAAAAAAAACTAGTTTTTTTAACTGAAAGTAAGGAGCGACATTAAAACTTAAAACGAGCAGAAATTACTCCGTATATGAAATGGGTTGTCCCCTCCGCAGTCCCTCGCTCTTTACGCTAAAGTTTGACTCTTTGCCACAATTCTACTTTTTAAAACAATTAAAAACTTTAGCGTAAAGAGCGAGAGATTGCGGAGGGGACAACCCATTTCATATACGGAGTAATTTCTGTTCGTTTTAAGTTTTAATGTCGCTCCTTACTTTCAGTTAAAAAAACAAGTTTTTTTTATTTAATTTTACTTTAAAAGTGTAGTTGTCAAATATTATCTGGCTTCCGAAGGAACCGGCTTAGGTTTTGTTGACTAATGAGAATAAATTCTTATAAATGCCTGATATCTTCCCCACTCTTTCTCTCTCTCTCCTCTCTCTCTCTCTCTCTTCTCTCTCTCTTTCTTCTCTCTCTCTCCCCTCTCTCTCTCTCTCTCTCTCTCTCTCTCTCTCTTCTCTCTCTCTTCTCTCTCTCTCTCTTCTCTCTCTCTCTCCCTCTCTCTCTCTCTTTCTCTCTATCTCTCTCTCTCCTTTTTTATTGTCAATAGTGTGCTCATCCTCTCCCTCTTTTACAGGCCACGGACCCCTTTAATGAATCAGTGCCGTGTATTTATTGTCTACTTTTTATTTTTTTTTTTTCGGCAAGATCTTTTATCGATCTTCTTTAATTTTCAATATAATATGTGCATAGTGATTGTTTAGGCTTTAATGTCTTGTTTTTTTTTTTCAATATTCGTAGATTCCCACATGCTACTCCGAACCTACACTCTCCAGCATGAGATCCAAGCCACTTTTTAACTCAACTACGTTCAACTCAAGCCATTTAACTTATCTCTTGTTCAACTCAAACCACAGACAACTCGACACTTATTCAACTTAACCCCCTTGCAATTCAAACCTCACTTACCTTAACCCCACTTGACTCATTCCACGTGCAGCTCAACCCTGATTCAACTTACCCTTTACGTAATTTAACCCCCGTTCAACTTAACCCAAATTCAATTCAACCCTTGCAACTGGTAAGGTTAGGTGAAGTCAAGTTGAATGGTTGATAAATTTTCTACGGTTAACTATAAAAAATATAGCTATATAAATCAAAATAATGCCATTGGATTCCTTATTTTATGTTCTTCCCAAATATCATGGTGACTTTCTTACAATACACCCCACCCCCTATGACGATGCACCCTATAATATGTTTATAGCTTTTGATAGATAGGTCTTTACAGAATAGATGCTATGTATTCGGAATCAACTTAAAAGATAAATTCGTTATGTTCATATTGATTTGTTATAGAAAATGAGTTTCTTGGGCCGATAAGCAAAAACACCGACTAGCAAAAAAGAAATCCAAGCAAAAATTCCGATAAACAAGATTTATTTATCTTAAAATTATTTTATTATTTTCCGATAAACAAAATTCATCTTAAAAGATAAACTCGTTTTGTTCATATTGATTTGTTACAGAAAATGAGTTTCTCGGGCCGATAAGCAAAAACACCGATTAGCAAAAAAGAAATCGAAGCAAAAATTCCGATAAACAAAGAAACCGCAAATACTGTTTGTTCAAAAATCAGTTATTGCTTCCTTTTAGCTTAAAAAAAAGTTTGCTTCAAATATGCCCTTTATTAGATTCAAAGGCTGAGGACATGGGCCGTATATACAGCGATAGTCCATCAAACAAACGGGTGCACTAGGCCGCTTCTTGAGTTAAATCTTTTTATTAATAAACTAAGTTAAAGTGGATACATCTCTCTGCACTTTTAAGGCTGTTCTGCGTGTGACCCCAAGGCCGAGTCCGCTTCCAATGGGCTCATTTTTGGGACTGTTGTATATCAATGGTTTGAAATATCAACTAACGCGGAAACTATCAGCCACACACTCGGCATTTTTTCTGGGGTGGGGGGTAATGACAAGTTTTGGAGAATAATTTGAGTAAGTAGTGCCTAGAAATTTAGGAATGGTACTTGACAGAGAACCTGGGTCTCGACCCACCCTCCCCGCTATTTTTTGTGCAGCTTTTATGCAGGGTCCATGCAGCTGTCTCCTTTCCTAGTGCAGGCTACACACAAACACATAAACAAACACAAACAGACACACACACACACACACAAATATGCGAGCAAACACCCATCAACACACACACACACGCACAGATACACAAACACATTATACACACAAATGCGCACACGCAGGAACGCACACACACATTTATACAGACACACATACATGCGCACACATTCACATACCCGCATAAAGATAAATATGTATAAATGTATATATATATATATATATATATATATATATATATATATATATATATATATATATATATATATATATATATATATATATATATATATATATATATATATATATGTAGAGGGTGTCAATTAAAGAGAGGTACCCTTTTTCCCCTAGGTATTTTTACACATACCCCTTCCTGTCTACATTTTGAAAATATGTTCTCCCCTCCTAAAAAAAGGTATATATATATATTTGTGAATTAATCCCACCGTATGTGCAGAGTTAAGTATTAAAAAAAAAACCTGTTTGACGATGAAACATGCACCTCACCAGCGGCGACGGGTACTAGTGAAGTTATGGGGGTGTATTTTATAAACACACAAAAAAAGAAAAAAACACATGACAAACTCTATTAAATCATAGGAAGTAATTAGTGGTCGTGGAATTTTTGAAACTCCAAATTATATCGTCACTACAGACCTTATCAAGAATCAAAATATCTTAACGACTTTACTACCGTTTGAAGCGAGAACGAAAGTGTCACGAAACTGTCTAGTCTCTCGAATCTTGACATTGAAGTATGTCCAGGCGACAAAAATATTTTATACCTAGATACCTGAATGTCACTCAAACAACATTTTAAGCTGATGGCTAACACCTTGGACACGCAGGGGGGTTGAGGTAGCCAACCCGCTCAGTCGGTGGTATAACGCTATATACCAAACTATTAGTAGTAATAAACTATAGGGACTTGGTTATTATGAACACCTGCTTCCATTAAAACAATAGCGGTTGTAACTTCAAAATTTTGAGATATAGCTCGAATGCCTGAACTCTTCGATGAAGCAAAATATTTTATGGCACCGCAATAAAGGCAAAGTCCAGAAAGTAAGTGTTTCATCTCCAAGCTTTCATTTTTGTCACTGATTAACACCCAGTTAAAAGTGATTATTTCGAAAATATTTTGTGGACTATTAAGATAATTACCCTTTGATATAGACTGATTATTTCTTGAAATAGCTAAAATCCCTGAAACGGATGATGAAACAAAATATTTTGCGATGCTACATCCAAAGGGACTAAGCCTTAATTTTTGCACTTATCGTACGGTAGAACCTTACCATTTTGGAAAAAATTAATAATCATTATTAGAAAGCCCTAGAGCTTTTGAGATGCAGCGCATGGGATACAGTCATTCCAAGATGAGGCTTGAACATCCTAACTCTCTGATGAAGCAAAGAATTTTACACTGTTACATTACGGTTCTAAAGTGGCTAAGTCCTGAAAAGAAACATTTCACCTTTAAGTCTGGATTTTTTTTTTTTACTGACTGACACCCAATTAAACCTAATTATTCTGAACAGCAGCCCGGTTATTCGGACGAAAATAGCAAATGACTATGCAGAGCATTTCAGAGTATAGAAATTAAGTTTAAGACACCATTTGGAAAGCAATGAGCCCTGACACAGTTCGTTGAGTTCGCTGGAAATAACAATAGAAACGAATTAGCGCATTTGCGCACCATAAGATTTATATGTTGTTAGCAGTTGCCAAACTAGTTAGATTTTGCTTAAACTATCAAGACCGTTAACAAAACTAATGAAGCTCACAAACTGCCGCACAAATTCAGCTGATGTAACTCAAAAGGTGCTATGTTACCAGATTAGGTTTTACGGGCACAGATGTGGCACTTTCCTCGGGTGCAGAAATTTTAGGGGTGCAAAATTTCAAATAAATGATCTTACGATTATAATCATTTTGTAGTTTCTAATTTTATTTTCATGAAAATAAAATAGAAGATGCAGTTAATAAAGAAAACAATTAATAAATCATTAATTTGTTAATAAAGTAAATTAAAAATTAATGAAATAAAATGATTGAAACAATTTATTAATTATTAGTTGAATTAAAATGATTAATAATAATTAGATAGTTTAAATGACAAATTAAAAGAAATTATCGACTGATTAATAAATTGAAATAATTTCATTAGCAAATGGAAATTCTGTTAAAATTTGGCCTAAGAATTTATGGGGAAATGGAGGGAGGCGGGATCTAATCAAGATTTTGCCCCAAGCACAAGAGAGGCCAGAAACACCACTGTATGTTAAACAAAATATATTTTAAAGGAAGCTTTGAAAATAATTTGGACATTTCAGGAGGTGGATTAATTTCCCTTCTCAGGTGCCTGACTGCAGTTATAAAAAAGTAGACGGTTAGTTCTGCTTCCTAAGTTTATTAACTTAACAGGGATGTATACAGGGATGTAACCTAACGATGAGAGTGTCAACACTTTTCCATCTATTAAATTTCCTGCTATATTCTATCATATTCGTCGCATACAGCTCGCTCACCCCTAATTATCCAAAAGCAAAAAGTGAGCACTACTAGTGAATACCACACCAGGCATGGACAAAAGAATTTATATTTGTAGGAGGGGGAGAAAAATAAATTGTGCTTGATAACTTGAATAAGAAGTGGGTAGAAATTTGGAAAAATATAGAATTTCGTGGGAGGACGGGCTGTACAGCCCCTCCCCCTAGGAACGTCTCTGGGCTAAATAAATACTTGAAGTGAGTTGGCAGCAAATGATCGATTATTTTCAACTATTTTTAATTATTTTGTGGATTTTAACCGGTTTATTTCAACAGAATACACTAGCAATTGAAGAGTTCATAAGGCACTTTCAAGACCATTTTTGAAATAGGAGTGCAATTAAACGTGCTAATCCGTTGAAAGTATAGTATTGAGCTGCTGTGAAATTCTAAATTTGTAACTCAAGACCTTTAGGATGGATGTAAAACATTATTGAAGAATGGCGCTGGAATGCGTATATAGAAAGTGCTGGATTGAGGCACTTATGAAGAACGGTATTTTATGTGGGGAGAGGCAAGTTGAAAAAACGTTTTTACACCCTTCCCCCTGGATATGGCCTTGTGTTCCTCATATGATATGCATAATTTTGAAGTTTTTTTTAAAGTTGTCCCCTTCCCCACAAATCAACGCAATATGAAAAGGATGTAGCTATTTTCGTCTTCGTTAAATCAGAATCATGTCTAGAATGATCATCTGTATATCTAAAGGGCTCCAGTTAAGGTCTTAGGATACTACCCTCCATAGTACCGTTAATGCAGAAATGTTATTCTAATTTTAACCATCCAGGGATCATTTAGATGGTAGGTAGGTAGGTTTTTTTTCCACAATATAAACATAAATAAAAATGACACTAGCAATAAAGTATTGCAGCGAAAAGAAAGTCCTAAGGACTTGTGCTGGAAATTTCTGTTATGATTTATATCTTACAAATATATATGTAAATATAAAAACTCAAGATTATCCACCTAGCCTATCTATATATATATATATATATATATATATATATATATATATATATATATATATATATATATATACATATATATATATAAAACACAAACACATGCACACTATGCAAAAAAATAGTTCTATTAATTATGTTTTACCTGTGTCAGCCCCTACCCCACCCCAAAAACTGAGAAGAAAACATCAAAAGCCCCCCGCCCTTCAAAATCTATTAGTTAAATAGAAAAATTTCAATTTATTTTAAAACCCGTATAAAGTGACAGACTCCCTGATGCTAACCGGCAGATTATTCCAAACAGAAGGCCCCAGATTATGAACCATATATGATGATCTGACTGTTTTTCTTTTTTCATGGCCTAAAAGTTGTGAATTTTTTGTATCATAATTATGATGCTCCGGATTTATGGAAACATAATCATGAAAATACTCAGGGTATATATGTTTCATGCTTTGGAACAAAAAAAATGATGCTTAGTAGTCACGAATTTGACCAACATTTAAGACATTACTCCAGGAAAAGCTAGCAATAGTTTTGGATTCAACCTGCTCTTCTATGTCCGCAATCAATCGGATGCTTTTATTTGCAAAATCTGGATCTTTTTATAAATAGAAAAAAATTGCTGGACCAATGAACGCAACCGTAATCTATATAAGGATGAACAAGGGAAAAATAAATGATTTTAAAAATCTTGAATGGAAAAGTTTTTTTTTTTACTCGTCTCAGAATTCCTAGACCCCTAGCCATTTTCGCACCAATAACTCCACAATGCTTTTTCGAACTAATATTATTATCTAAATAAAACCTCAAATACATGATTTCAAAAACTTGTTTAATGGGTAAATGTCCAAGAAATGTTATTATTATTATTAAGTAAACTACCTGTTCTTCTAAAAATAATTCAATTTGTTTTAAGAAGCGTTAACAGCGAAGGAACTGCCAACTGTAAAAGTGCGTGAACGTTCAAGTGCTAAGTTGGCCTTATGTACCACTTCCGCTAAACAACTACCAATTGCTGTTATCGCAGTATCAGTCACGAAAGAGGTCAGTGCCTTCTCTCCAACATGTGAAGCCAGCGGATTAACGTAAATAAGATAAAGTAGGGGTCCTGGCACGGAACCTTGAGGCACTCCACACTTAACACCGAACTCTCTGCTTAATATAACTGATAGAGCAATTTTGATAGTACGGTAATGCAAGTACGATGAAAACCACTTCACACTAGTACTACCTCCCCCAAGTCAGCTTATTCTACATAGAAGAGCATTAAATTCAACAGTGTCAAAAGCCTTCTTAAAATCTGCAAAAACAGTAAAAGGAACCAGATCATTTTCAAGAGCTTTATCAACAAAACATAAAAGATGGTTTACTGCATAACTAGTAGAATGTTTTCTTTTGAAACCGAACCGGCCATCACACAATACTTTCTTCGAATCCAAAAAATCATACGTTCGCTAATAAATAACTTTTTCATAAATTTTACTAAATAATGGTAAAATCGAAATCGGTCACCAGTTATGGGGTCCGAGAAGTCCTCCCCACCTTTCTGTAAAGGTATGATTTTTTACCCTTTCAGCTCCGACGGTAAATGGCCTTTAACAATTGGCAGATTAATTAAATAAACTGGTACCGGCAAAAGATGCACCAACACAAATTTAAAAGCCTTTATGTTAGTCCATCTACAGCAGAAGAATTTGATTTAAGACCATAAAAAGTTCAACAATCAACTTCTTCAACAGTCAACTTCTTCAACAGTCCATGGTACATATTCAAACCCATCCTGCATGCTTAAGGGATGTGTGTTAGATTGTCGGCACCTCCACCTCTAGACACTTCATTCTGTATATTAATACCAATCTTCGAAAAAGAATCACCAATGTAATTTGCTATTCCAAATTATCGTCAATAATTCTATTATTATTTTTTAATTCGGTTATACTTGTACCTTATTTTTTCACATCCATTCACTTCACGGACAATTCCCCAGCTATCTTTTATATTACCTTCCTTACTCTTTAAACAGTTTAATAATGCTCGGTTTAAGATGGGTGGACAAGTAACGGCTTGATGAAATCAGAATCATATCAGAACCAGCAATTCGGACTATTTTTGAAATATCAGGTTCAGAATCTAAGCACCCCCACCTCTCTGCGCCCAGCCTTGTGTAGAGACATGCTACACCCCTTTTGGACCAAGATCATTTTAGCATTTTTCAATGAATGGTCCCTGGTAATCACAAGTACGCTTTGTAGGTACATTTAGCGGAATCAAAATAAACTACACCCCATTAAAATCAGAATAGTCTGGAATGACAGACTGCAAAGTTCGAGGGCCTCAGATTGTTCACCCCTCCTTCCTGAGCTTCGTATATCATCTCCTTGTTATTCAGCTCCAAATACATCTCATAAGACTTACTCACACTTTATAGGTACATTAAGTTGAGGGTTGATATGTTACACCATGTTGAAATCAGACTAGCGTCAAAATAGTAGCCTGTGTATTTTGAAGGTTCCAGATAAAGCCCAGAGCTCCCTTTCCCCTGAAAAATATATAGGCGTATTGCATATCTCTTTTTTAATTACGGTGAGCTTCCCCACTATAAATACCTCTACTCAGTCAAATCAACGCTGGAGTTTGAAACGTAACAATACATTATAGGAAATAGAGTGAATGGGAATCCGGGAACATCTACAATCCCAACTAAGTCAACCTTACACACATTACTTGACACAGATATCGGAGAACCAATATAGACAGCTGGGCCATATCCAGGATTTTTTTCAGTTTTTTTTTAT
This sequence comes from Artemia franciscana, assembly GCF_032884065.1. Taxonomy (NCBI): domain Eukaryota; kingdom Metazoa; phylum Arthropoda; class Branchiopoda; order Anostraca; family Artemiidae; genus Artemia; species Artemia franciscana. Next base: position 6,118,589 of record NC_088878.1, on the reverse strand, counting down.
ACAAGAACTTCTTCCAGGGGAGGGGGAAGGTTTGCACAAAAAAAAACAACAACAAAAATACATAAAATTTTATTTCTATTCATTTTTGTTACGTTTTTACGAGTCAGAAAACATTGGGGGGGGGGAGTTAGACCCCTTAACCCTTCGTTTCCTCCTGGATACGTCCTTGTAGACAGCTCAGTAGATTAAAATTCAGTTAATTATCAATTTTTATAACCACTCTTAATTGAGTAAATTATTTGGTGGTGCAAAAGCTTTAGCCTCACCAACGCAGACTTTTGCTAGACCATAGAGTACGTCTGGTCATTCTGGCATAATCTTTCAAAAGTAACAAGAAACAGCACCATACTATTCATACTCTAAATGGTACCTCAAAGCACCATGCTTCTGCCATCTTTGTTGAAATTGGAAGATACGTGTGTTGCATAGTATTTTCAAAATATATGTGTGCTATTTCCTCTTGTAAATGAAGATTCGGTTTTGTCAAAAATTTTATTTCGTATTAATCTTATATTTTGTTAATTACAAAAAGGCACAAGATGCAGTAAGTTTGCTTCAAAAGGACCCTTAAACATCTCTCTGTGATTTTAAGTAAAAGTAAAAAGGTTTTGGATGTATAATGAAAGTAAAAAAGACTTTTTAAGTCTAACGGTTCTGATCTCTGTCCCATGGCCCATCAGTTAGGACATGCAATGGGGGGATAGGGGCGAGCCATCCTGTGCTTTCGCACACTCTTCCTACTTACCTTACCGAGATTTCTCTAGGCAACTATTTAGAGTTGGGTCGACTCTGGCTGAGCTTACAGAGTCACGCCACTAGCCTCCGTCCCAAACCAAATAACCTGCCGCACCAGGAATCGAACCCTTGTCTTTCGGACAAAGGAATCCAAATCCAGCGTGCCATCCACTTGGTTAGGATGATTTTAAAGTGCTTCACTGGTGGCAAAAAAAAAATGAAAAGAGACATATCCTTGCTTCCCAAGCGTTGCGATGCGAAAAAGATTTTACTTGTCCCTCAAGAAGGAGGTCTGTAAATCTCCTTTGTAAGATTTTAGGCTATGATCATTCCAATCATTCGGTTTTCAATTTAGTCTGACACAATTTCTGTGGGATTTCATGCTACTCTTGGAGATTCCCCCAAATGTATTTTCAAAAAAACTTCCACTATTGAGAACAACGAAAATAACAGTAATGATTCCTGAATCAGCTTGAAATGATAATTCTTCTTCACTTTGATGGGTTTTTTTTAAACGTGTTTTTAAATTTTCGGTTACTATGGGCTAAAGGTCATTCTTTACAAGGTTGCATCCAACACTACAGCCATAATAACTTAAATTTGAAACATTTTTTTTTACGTTTTATGAGTTTCTTTTGTGCCGCCAGAAGACCAACTGTTTACGCGTAAAATTTACTTCTCCCGTACAACCAATAAGGTAACAAATTCACTTTCTTTAAATTAAAAAAAAAACGTCAAATTTGGCATAATTTCCATTAAAGTGTATATAAACACCTAAAAACGGGTAGTTGGATTCCAGGCGTTAAAACCGAACGTTTACAACTTAAAAAAAGGCTTTTCCCATCTAGGTAACCCGTTGTGAAATCGTGTCGGTAAAAAAATGAACTACCCTAATGCGTCACGCCTGAAACATTATTTGGTAATAAAAAATATCAAATTGCAGTCAGGATATCATAGTGAGAAAATAAGTAATTTTCTCAATATGATAGCTTATATTAATTACTTTAATTTCATCCCCTTTCTAACTCTGCAGGGGGCGTTCCAAAGCCAATTGCTAGTACGGAAGTAGATCAACTTCGTAAACTTAGAAGTTAAATGCATAAAATCCAAAAAAAGTATATCCGTGTTTTCCACTGTCGACAGGACAATTATTTGCTTATGAAATTCAAAATAAAGGAAATAGAAAAGCAAATCAGATCATATGACATAGTAACCGTACGGCCTTCAGGGGCACAATTTGTTATGGGGATTGGGCAGGGACAAATATCCTTCCAATCCTCAGATCCCCTCCCTTCTCAGGAACCAGCCCCCCCACCTGAAATTTAGTTTCTTCATAAATCTTTTAAAAACTAAGATAAGCCTGCAGTATTCAAGCATCCACAGAAACAGGTCAGTTTTCTTTAGTTTATCTTTACCTTTGCGGTACTATATGGATATTTTTAGTTTTCACTGTATATTTACTTAATTGGGAAAAATGTTCCGTCCTTGACCTCCCCACCCCCGGACTTTGATGAAATTACGCCACTGACGGCCTTCTGACCTCAGCCACTTTAAAATCTTATTAGCTGTCCAATCAACCCGGAGTATTTATGGGATTCACCTAATCTTACTGTTATTATTAACATTAAGCTATAAACTAATAGGTTATTATTAACCTATTATCATTTTTTTGGGGGGGAGACAAGGGGAGCAGTCACCTCCCCCCAATAATTTAGAGAAAATATATTATATAGCCCATGCCCTTTGACTATCCTGGTTTGAACCCTCCTTACTTCCTCCAATAAAAATGCTGGAATTACGCCCATGTGCCCAGCCCTTCATAAAATAAGCAGGGTTTTATACATAATTCCCTTGGCTAATGCAAATTTTAAAGGCATCTTTTGTAGCTTTATCTCCAGGCTTTTTTTTTTTTTTTTTTTTTTTTTTTTTTTTTTTTTTTTACAATTCCACATAATTAGAAATGTTGTTGAGACGTAGTTTTAAACATTTTTAGAACATGAATTACGTAATGATAAATACAATCGTTTTGTAAATAAATGAGTATTTCCTCCCGTATTACGAAAATAAATATACTATTTTCAGATATGACAGTTCTAGAGTTTGGAAAGACAAAGCTCCCTTCTATGAAATGTCCAATTAATAAATTACAGCAGTATTATAGTATTGATTTCTATATCTTGTAATTATTTTCAATTTATCAATTAAATCATACTTTATTGTTTAATTTATTATTCGAACTTTTAAATTATCATTAATCATTTTAGCTATATGTCTTTTAAATTAAGTGTATTATATTATTGAATTATACACTCCACGTGTAGTATTTTTTTTAGTATGTTTTCTAATTAAAGTTTTGAAACTTGTTCGTACGTCGCTTTAAATGTTTGAAGAAAATGAATCAGAATCTGCAGATTAGATTTTTGTCGAAGAACATTATTTTCGGCTTTTAATACGCAAATGATAATTTTTCCTAATGATACAAGGGTAATACGTTCAAATTCAATGCAGCTTTGACATAACCCGATTGGCTTGCTGGAAACTGGCACAGGTGATTTCATTTCACAAAGATTTGTTGGCAATCCAGCAAAAAAGGCTGTAACTGTAAGTAAATTGAAGTTTTCAAACAGTTCGTGGTTTCCGGTAAACAGTTCCGGAAAGAGCGACCCGGCTCAATAGTAAACGAAACTCTAAAAAAACGGAATTTTGATGCTAAAAGATACATCAAAAGAATCAAATTTTCATGCTGATTTTAAATATACAAGTTTCATCAAGTTTAGTCTTCGTTATCAAAAGTTACGAGCCTGAGAAAAATTTGCCTTATTTTGGAAAATAGGGGGAAACACCCCCTAAAAGTCATAGAATCTTAACGAAAATCACACTATCGCATTTGTCGTATCAGAGAGCCTTATAACAAAATTTTCAAGCTCCTATCTATAAAAATGTGGAATTTCGTAATTTTTGCCAAAAGACAAATCACGGGTGCGTGTTTTTTTTTTCTTTTCCCCAGAGGTCATCGTATCGAACAAGTGGTCCTAGAATGTCGTAAGAGGGCTCATTCTAACGGAGTTGAAAAGTTCTAGTGCCCTTTTTAAGTGACCAAAAAATTGGAGGCCATCTAGGCCCCCTCCCACGCTCATTTTTTCCCAAAGTCAACGGATCAAAATTTTGAGATAGCCATTTTGTTCCGCATAGTGGAAAACCATAATAACTTTGTCTTACTCCCCCACAATCCCTGGGGGAGGGGCTGCAAGTTACAAACTTTGACCAGTGTTTACATACAGTAATCGTTATTGGGAAGTGTACAAACGTTTTCAGGGGATTTTTTTGGTTTGGGGGTGGGGTTGAGGGGAGGGGGCTATCTGGGAGGATCTTTCCTTGGAGGAACATGTCATGGGGGAAGAAAAATTCAATGAAAAGGACGCAGGATTTTCTAGCATTATTATAAAAAAACAGTGAAAAAATAAACATGAAAACGTTTTTTCATCGAAACTTAAAACGAACAGAGAAGATTACGCATATGAGGGGTTCTAAAAATACTTTAGCATGAAGAGTGAAGTATTTAGGAGATAAATGCCTCGCTCTTTATGCTAAAGTACTTTTAGTAATTTCAACTACTTATTCTACAGCCTTTCTGATTCAGGGGTCATTCTTAAAGAATTCGGACAAAACTTACGATTTAGTGTAAAGAGCGATGTATTAACGAGGGTACAAACCCCTTCATACGCATAATAAAAATATAAGAATATAAAAGTTTGTTACGTAAGTTAATTCTTAAGTCACGTATATTTTTTACTAATGAAAACGTTCGTTAAAAATTAAAAGTTCTAGTTGCGTTTTAAGTCAGCGAAAAATTGGAGGGCAACTAGGCCTCCTTCCCCACCCCTTATTTCTGAAAAATCAAAACTAAGAGAAAGCCATTTAGCCAAAAAAAAGACTTATTGTGCAAATTTCATTTAATAATTTATGTGCGGAGAGCCATAATCAAACTTGCATTAATTCAAAAACATTCAGAAATTAAATAAAAAAACTAGTTTTTTTTAATTGAAAATAAGGAGCAACATTAAAACTTAAAACGAACAGAAATTACTCCGTATATGAAATGGGTTGTCCCCTCCGCAATCCCTCGCTCTTTACGCTAAAGTTTGACTCTTTGCCACAATTCTACTTTTTAAAACAATCAAAAGCACACGTGGTACATTTTCCGTCAATACACGTGGAAATACACGTGGTATTTCCGTCATGCATGAACTACTTGCTGCACAGTATGAAACCACGAGATAGAAAAAATAAGATAAAAAATCTCAAGAGATACAATTGAAAAGTAAAAACCTTAAACTGTATATTTTGAAGTTGCACAATATTTATTTGAAAACGTTTTACTTAACTCAGATAGCGAATAACCAAATACCAAATTAATAAATTCCCAGGCAATAAACATTCCCATCTCATTCTCTTAATAAGTAAATAAATTTCTCAAATTCCTTAAGAATACCCCATTACGGCCCCTTTCTACATTCACATAATAATTTTATCAAATTATGGATCGACGAACGGTGATGATTAGGGTGGTATTCATCCATTGATAAAATAAGAATAGGATGTTTACGTGTGTTGGGGTAAAGCGTTTTTTACCCCCTGGAGTTACGGCCTTCTTTTTAGACCCCCCAGCTAGTGCAAATTGAAGTGCTCTAATCTGATAGAACAGTAGAGAGCTTTATGATTGCCAGATTGATTGTGTCATATTCTGATTGACAGTTGAAGGAGTGACGCGCTAAGATTTGGAAGGAGTCAAAACAAATATTTGAATATTTAGTCGTTTAAGGATGGAAGTCTCTACATGATTCTTAGTACTGCTTTGGGACTTAATGAAACTAGAAAATTAAAAAATAATCGGAATTGAACATTTTGTGCAAGGAGGCTCAGACCAATTCTCCACACACGTTTAGTGGCAGTGATAACCCCCAAAATAATTGAAATTCTACTTTCATTTAACTATTGTGAAGGAAAACTCTCGGCAAAAGTGAGGGGGGAGTGGAGAATTTTCAAAGTGATTTGAAAGCTGATAAAAAATCAAATTGAAATTCAAAAAATTCAAATAAAAGTAAGGATAATTTTCCTGAGGAATTTTCAACGACGAGGGAAATGGTTTGTTGGGAACTTTCCACGAGGAGGGGGGAACTCAAGGAGGAGTAAATTTCACACGAGAAGGGGAATTTTTCAAAGGAGGGGGATTTTCTGGAGGAAATTGTTTACAGAGAGGGGATGCGAATTTTTCGGCATGAATTGAAAAGTAATCAGACATAAAATAAACAAAAACAAGTTTTTCAACTAAAAGTAAGGATCAGCGCCAAATTAAAAAGGAAAAATTTATTTTGTATATGAAGGGGCTCTCGTTTCCTCAAACTTTACTCTTTACATTAAAGTTGACTTTTCGGTCCAACCCTTTGAGAACGCCTTTTGAAACGCTAAGAAGTATTTTTTAAGCATTAACGAATTTAGCATTATGATCAAGACTTGACGAAGGGCAGCCCCCTCATTTACGGAATAATTTCTGTTCATTTTACATTTTAACATTACTCCCTACTTTTGGTTGGAAAAAAAATTCTTTATTTAATTTACTGTAAAAGACTCGAGTTTGCTCCAACCGGAGGCGTGTTCACACGGAGATAGACCTGGGTAGGTGATAATGCATAAGGGGTCTCTTCAGAAATTTGTCCATCTGCCCTTCAGAAATTTGGGTCTTTTACAAATTTTCCATTGTTTCTTATAGGGATAAAGGAGAATAAAGAGACAACACTTGGGAAACACGTTCAGAGAGGGGAATGAGAGAGCAGGCCGTAACTATAATCCTGAATTTCTTGGCACTTCTTATTCAAATCACAAATAATTTTTATTCACCCCCCCCCGCAAAAAAACCTGGGTGTACATCTGATACTAGGTGAGGAGTGAATCAGCGAACTGGTGGATAGACTTACATTCCTAGGCAGCATGATTTGTAAGAATGATGCATATAATGAAAGCGTAAAAAGTGGAGCCGCCACAGTGCAGGGTATTTATTACAGATGAAAAGCATTTGGACGAACATCATATTAGACTGAATTAATTCAAATTGGATCAAATGAATTTTAATAAATACTAGGATGAATAAAGTCAGGGTAATCAAAGCAATCTAGCAGAGCTGTAAAATACAGGTGAGACAAGGGTTCTCGAAAAGTTGAGGAAGGTGAGGAAGGTGTGTTTAATACTTTCTATAGGAATTGTTTTAAGATTTTTATAAGTTTAGGTACTGACATGGACCACAGTTGTATCAAATAATAAGCTGCGTGAAAAAATTATCCTTAATACAATACTGAAAGATAAGTTTGAACCGAGTAGGGTTTTAGGTAAAATGATTAGGTTCCTTTTTACTGATGAAGAATGATAAACATATTCATGATTTTTGTTCGGGGTGGGAGGGGGTATATTTTACTTTGAAGGAGGGTTACAAAAACAAATTAGAAAAATACACCAGAAATTTGTTTTTCGCAATTTTTTACGTTTTAAGAGACGAATAAATATTTCTGGGGAAAAGGGTTCGAACCTCCTAACCCCTCCCTTGAATACTGTCTTAAGAATACTGCCTTTGGGTAATCTAAACGAATATAAAGAGAACCAAACGAAAAGCAAGATGTCCTCAAATGGGCTGGGAAGAAATAATTAAAATAGATTTAGTAGTAAGTAGAAACTTCATGGAGGGAGTAAAGAGAAAAGCTCTGAACAGCTAGGGAGAAAGGAGGATTGTGCACAGCTACTGGCCTCAGGCTGACTGGTACTGCAACGACTGCTCATTAGTGTTTTATTTTATTAAAAGAAAAAAACAAGTTTTTTTAAATGAAAGAAAAGAGACAATAAAACGAACAGAAATTGCTCCGTATATGAAAGGGGCTTTTCCTCCTCAACGCCTCACTCTTTACGCTAAAGTTTGACTCTTCCTCTTAACTCTACTTCTTAAAACAGTAAAAAACTTTAGCGTAAAGAGCGAGGCGTTGAGGAGGAAAAGTCCCTTTCATATATGGAGTAATTTCTGTTCGTTTTGATGTCGCTCCTTACTTTCATTTAAAAAAAACTTGTTTTTTTTTATTTAATTTCTGGACGTTTTTGAATTAATGCATGTTTTGATCTTGGCTCTCCGAACATAAATAATTAAAACAAAATTTGCATATTAATTAATTGCAGTTAATCGGAAGATTTTGAGAAAAAAGGAGCGAGGGAGGAGGCCTAGTTGCCCTCCAAGTTTTTGATTACTTAAAAAAACAACTAGAACTTTTAATTTCTTACAAACGTTTTCATTGGTAAAAAATGTACGTAACTTACGAATATACGTAACTTACGTAACGAACTTCTATATTCGTATGTTTTTATAGCGTGCATGAAGGGGTTCAACCCTCGTCGATACCTCGCTCTTTACACTAAAGCTTAGATTTTGTCCCAATTCCTTAAGAATGACCTCTGAATCACAAAGGCCGTAGAATAAATAGTTGAAATTACTAAAAATACTTTGGCGTAAAGAGTGAGGTATAACGAGGAGGTAAACCTCTCATATGCGTAATAATTTTTGTTCGTTTTAAGTTTTAATGCTGCTCCTTACTTTCAGTAGAAAAAACTTTTCATATTTATTTTTTACTGTTTTTTTTTTAAATAATGTTAGAAAATCCTGCGCCCCCTTCATTGAAATTCTCTTCTCCCATGAGAAGTTTCTCCACGGAAATATCCTCCTACGTGACCCTCCCCCCTCAAATCTCCCCCATAAACCCAAAAATCACCCTGAAAACGTCCCTACGCTTCCTAGTAACCATTAGTATGTGTAAACACAGGTCAAAGTTTGTAACTTGCAGCCCCTCCCACGGAGACTGCGGAGGAGAAAGTCGTCCCTAAAGACATAGTGATTAGGTTTTTCGACTATGGTGAATAAAATGGCTATCTCAGAATTTTGATCCGCTGACTTTTGGAAAAAAATGAGCGTGGGAGGGGGCCTAGGTGCTCTCCAATTTTTTTGGTCACTTAAAAAGGACACTAGAACTTTTAATTTTCGTTAGATTGAGGCCTCTTGCGACATTCTAGGGCTACTCAGACGATACGATCACCCCTGGGGAAAAAAAAACTAATAAACACGCATCCGTAATCTGTCTTCTGGCAAAGAATGCGAAACTCCACATTTTTGTAGATAGGAGCTTGAAACTTCTATAATGAGGTTCTCTAAAAAGCTGAATCTAATGGTGTGATTTTCGTTAAGATTGTATGACTTTTAGGGGGTGTTACCCCCTATTTCCTAATGAGGCAAATTTTCTCAGGCTCGTAGCTTTTGAAGGGTATAACTGATCTTGGTGAAACTTATATATTTAAAATCAGCATTAAAATGCAATTCTTTTGACTATTGATATTAAAATTCCATTTTTCAGAGTTTCGGTTACTATTGGGCAGGGTCGCTCCTTACTTCAGTTCGTTACCACGAACTGTTTGATAAAACTAGGCAACTAAATGGATTTTTCTTCAAATTTACATGAGCATATTTTGTCATATTTTTGTTTCTATCATTTTTTTATAGTAAGGTTGTTAAGAAATAAAAAATTAAAAAATGAATCTATTTTTTTAATAAAACCCAAATATTATAATTTTATTGTTGACATTATTCCGAACTTAAAATATACATAGGCGAAATTGACAACAGGGTTAGAAGACCTACCCACCTCTGTCTGCTCTAAGACTCAGAAATTCATAATATATTTGTCTAAAGAGGGATATATTTTCTATTGGGGTAAAAATAGGAGCTTCCGTATTCTTGCTTTCGCAAGGAGAGCTTTTGGCCTTCAACCAGTTCCTCGCCCTACTGCCTCAGAGGAGACTAACGGCACTATTCTTTTACTTGCTTTTATGCGCGAATCCTTCAAATCAAACGAAATGATCCAGCAAACAATATAGCGCAAAACTCTCTAAGTGAAAGTTGCTCAGTCAACTTTCAGACTCTCTAAGTCAAAACTCTCTAAGTGAAAATTCCTTACAGTCAGTCTTGTCAACTGTTTAAAAAAAGAAAAGAAAAAAAAGATAATCTTTGCAAACAAAAGACTTGCGAGAAAATCATTGAAATTGTTCTTTTAAACAACTTTCTTCAAAGGACATAAGTCATTCGTATCGAAAAGATTTCAAACGAGTTCAAACAATTTTTCAAGCTCATCTATTGCAGTTCAGATTGAGTGTAATGTCGTATCCAGGGTTTGAGAGCTTGACCCCCCTCCCCCAAAAATCAGCAATAGTATGGTATTAAGGAATAAGTAGAAAATTAACAGGGAAATCCCATCTGGGATGAATAATACGGCTTTTCATAACGGGGTTGTAACAGACTCTCAAGGATTGTAACGATTTCATCCAGAGTGGCTGTAGTGTCTACCATATCATCCAATCGCAGATTTTGTTAAAAAAAGAAGCTATTTTCAGCATAGTGTTTCTTTTTTTTCTGTTTTATTATTTTTTTCTTTTTTAGTTTTTCTTTTTTAAGTTTCTTCTTTTTATTTATTTGTTTTCTTCAATTTGTCAATGTTCATTCTAACATTGACGAGTTCGCCAACTCGTCAGGATTAGCTCAATTATTTCTATCTAAACTACTGCTTGGATATATCCAACAGAAATTTCTGCATCGGATTTTTGGCTTCCGCCATCTCAAATTTTTGCCATATCAGCCACCATTTATTGGAGAAAGTATCCTTTTTTTCCATCATGGCAGCATTATGAAGACGTGATTAAAACGTTCATTTTTCTTTACAGATTCATTGGGGAAAAGTTTGCTCAGCATTATAGAATATCTAATAAACAATATTCTAAATATTCTAGTGATAAGACGGCTGTCTAGGAGCTAGGCCCGTATCCAGTATGTTTTTTTGGGATTGTTTTGGTGTAAGGGGCTGTGAAAAAAATTTTCGGGGGGAGGGGTACAAAGAAAATTCAGAAACGCATAAAAAATTTGTTTTTATTCAATTTTGTTACGTTTTACGAGTCGGACAAACATTTCAGGGGGATTCAACCCCATAATCCTCCCCCTCTGTATAATGCCTTGCTAGGAACACAAAAAAGTAGTGACAAGTCCAAATTTTACAGCATATTATCGTTAGACAAAAAAACTGGCCTATAAAGGATGAACATACTTTGTGTGGGGACCAGGAGCCTAATCCACCGCCAGTGGCTCTAAAATTCAAATTTTCATTGAATGTTCGCCAAGAAAGAGAGATATTCCTAATGGGGTAGCTCCAGAGCTAATCATAGGTTTGGTGGTGCAAGGGGGAAAAGCTTACCCTCCCGACTCAAATATAAGACAAAAAAGAGCCAAGCCAAAGCGACAAATTTGATCAAAGTGGGCAATACCTCAGTCGTACCCCCAGCAGTGGTGTCCGAGGCAGTTGACCCAGTTGTCCCCAGTCCTAGGAACGCCTCTGGGTAGTTTCCACTTTCCTGCAGCCAAAATAGGGAATCTTGGCGTTCGTCCAGCTTTTTAACTCTTTTGCCTCCAAGAAAACTGAAATGGTAGCACCCAGGGCCGTATCCACGATCTTTTTCGGGAGTCAAATATTTCGGAAGGGGGTCAAACCCCTAGCCTCCTTCCCTGGATACAACCTTGGTAGCACCGTTTTATTCTTTCTTGTTGTGTAAATCTGAACGAAACGGTTCAGCAAATAAATGAGAGACAAATTCCTTAAGTAAAAGATATAAATTCCTAAGTGAATTAGCAAAATAATATTAAGATAAATATCATTAAGATTAGCTAATTAGCAAATATCCTTAAGATTAAAATAACCTTAAGAGAGTTGTTGAACCAGATTTTTATATTGAATTTGGCCAAAGAATATGGAAAACTGGTGAGAGAGGAATCTCTTGGGTTTAATAAGCTACTAACATCTCTTACAGTGCAACATTACGCAGCAGAGACTGAAAAATTAAAAAACAATTAAATTTATTAGAATTTGGGTTTCAATTAAAAGTCTTAGTTATTTTGAATCCAACCTGAAGTCACATGTTATTTCTTTTCAAACCATTTTTTAATTATCATACAATACTTGGACTAGGCTAGTATGCATAACATATTTAAAACTTAAAGTTTTGAAATCTATCTAATGCGCTAGTAAAATAAAAATAAATGTTATAGGGCTTCCTCCGCCTAATTGGTCTTTCAGCCTCTTAAAAATTCTAATAAGATTGAAGACTGGCCCAATACTGATCCATTCCCCATCTATTAGTTTCAAGTGCTATGATCTGGCACTGTTGCCATTTAAGCTAAATAAACCGTTTTAACCTGATGACATATTCAGAATATTTTCCTCTGTGCTTCCATTTTACCGTGGGTTGCATAACGCTTTAAAATAGTTTGTATTAGCAGAAAAATTCCTAAAATTCCATAACGAATTAATGGATACAATAAAATAAAAGAGTAATGATGCAGTCAAGGCCTGAAATTTTATGGTCTAAATCGCTCTCTCAATCGGACGAAGGAATAGGTCATTCAAAAACAGAAATATTCAACAGAACCGATCTTTCAAAAAAATATGTTACTTTTTAAACCAGAGATTGCAAACACTTTTGGGGATGAAAAACAGGATGGTCTATAAGGTGATATGTTCCTTGTAGTCCAGTACTTGCTTGTATTCATTTACCGCATGATTTTAGTAATGAGTTGGCAGATTGTTCCATAAAGTATGGGTAACTTATCAGAGTAGGAAAAGGCACAAATGTAAAAAAAAATTAGTACGCCATCTACCGTAGGGCTTTCTTAGCATTTTCAGTATGATAATAAAGCAGAACTAGCTTAATTTGTATAATTGGCACGAATTAGTGGAGTATAAGGGCCTAATCATAATTTCTCGAAAAAAACAATTACGAATTTCGAATATAACGGCCAGAAAGGCCGACCCTAGATGACATTAGTAATACTTTGTCAGCCCAAGCTCCAGTTTCCACTCTTGTAATGAACCAAAGCTTTTTGTGTTTTGTTTATTCTACAGAGGTTGTGAGACTGTTTTACTAAATTTACAGCGATTCGGATGGGGGAAACAAGTTGAATGATCCTATTTTAGCCTATATTCGGAATGTATATAGATTCTCAAGTAAGTATTTTTGCGATTGCAATATGTATGTCAGCTCAACATTTTCTGCAAAATAGTAAGTGTTTTTGCTTAAAAAAAAATAAACGGCCAGAAAGACCATACACTAGATGGCATTGGTAATTCTTTGTCAGTCCAAGCGCTAGATTCCACTTTTGTAAGTTACCAAACTTGTTTGTGTTTGGTTTATTCTAAAGAGGTTGTGAGATTATTTTACTTAATTTATAGTGATTCGGACAGGGGGAAAGGTTGGGTGGTGTGATTCTTTTTTAACCTGTATTTGGAATGTATATAGATTTTCAACAAGTATTTTTGCGATTGTAATAGCTATGTGAGCTCAATATTTGTTACTAAAAAAAAAAGAAAAAAAAAGAAAAAAGGCCAGAAAGGCCATACTCAGATGGCATTGGTAATTATTTGTCAGCCCAAGTGCCAGTTTCCACTCTTGTAGGCTACCAATGGTGCTTGTGTTCGGTTTATTCTAAAGAGGCTGTGAGATTGATTTACTAAATTTAGAGCGATTCGGACGGGGGAAAAGGCTGGGTGATCCTATTTTAACCTATATTTGGAATGTATATGGATTTTCAAGCAAGTATTTTTGCGTTTGTAATAGGTATGTTAGGTCAAAATTTTGTGCAAAATAGTCAGTGTTTTGCTAATTTTTGCTTGTAGACCCAAATGCAAGAATTTCTTTTGGTGTTGAAAAAATGTTTCTCACAGCTCTAAAAACAGGCTTCTTCAAAACTTCTATAAAATACAGGAGAAAGCAGAAAAATTCCCATAATCCTCCTCAACGCCCCGCTCTTTACGCTAAAGTTTTTTACTGCTTTAAAAAGTAGAGTCAAGAGAAAGAGTCAAAACTTTAGCGTAAAGTGGGTATACGTTTAAAGCGTGGAGTGGGGTATTGAGGGGGAAAAGCCCTTTTCATATACGGAGTAATTTCTGTTCGTTTAAGCTTTAGTATCGCTCCTTACTTTCAGTTAAAAAGACTTGTTCTTTTCATTAATATATAACAAATAATAACAAATTTCGGTAGTAATTCTAACTGTGAGAATGTTTGAAGATGTCTGAAAGAGCATCTGGAATTATTACCTCAATCATTAATCATTAAGTTAGCAGCGATGTTCTACTGACGATGTTCTAAGACAAAACAAGCACCAACAGTGGATTAATTCTCCTATTTCGTCACCATTATTAACAATAATAAAATATATTAGGTGATAATTTAAACTTTAAGGCAAATAGTGAGATGATTCATTTTTGTTTAATACCCTTGATTATCTAAATTAGTTATAAAAGCTATGCAACCACATATTGAGAATTTTTGCAACGATAGTTGGTCAAGGAAGATAAAGCATCAGTCCATATAAACGGGTCGAAGGGTATATATCTTGGTTTCAACTTATAACAACTTGCCAGAGGGTCTCTTGGGTCAATCACGATAATGAATGCATTATTAATACTGAGTATGGTTATTTGAAACAGGGACTTTATACAACTAACACAAACTTGTTGCATTATTAAGTCATCTGAAATCAACGCATTAGTGAGCCCTTCTCTTCCATCCCGTCCAGAGAGACCCTGCCCCATCCCTCCCACCCCACCTCTACTCCAGAGAAATCCTCAGAAGTTTAAAATTATTTTTAAAGTTTTACCGTAGCCTGATATGGGACGTCCAGCCTTTCTCTTACCACCCTGTGTGATATTCAATAAGACTAATCTAGATAAATTACCTTTGTCTCCCCAACCAAAAATTGGGCATGCCCTCTAGTGCCCGAAGCACGCTAGCCTGACAAAAGGGGGATAAAAATAAGTTTACGAACAACAACAGATACAATAAACCTTTGCGTAATCTGGGGAATTATGCAATGTTTTGTATGACTTACCAATTAGAATGAAAATATAAGGCAGATTACCTTAACAAAATAAATGTTAACCAAAAATTAAAGATTCTTAAGTCAAACTAAATTCTAAATTAGGATCCCCTCACCGCATCCAGATTTCCCCTAATTTTGGGTATTTATTACTAGAATTACCAAATAAATTTATTTTTTTTATCCCCTTTTCTCCAAAAAATCATGGCAGATTTAAAATAACCAAAGAGGAATCACGGAACAACCATTTTTCCATTTTCTGCCAAATTTGACGAAGATAAGACAAAGTGTCGGCAGAAAATACTTCAAAGCAATTTATAACGTTGGTATAGGCTTTTGAAATCAAATTCTCACCATTTCAGTTTTTAAATTATGTAACATGACGTTCGAATCAACGAATTTTACAGATGATTCATAAATGCTGGTATTTTTACCCACTGATGTTACTATAATCTGGCTCGGAGATTGCTAGCTTCGTAAGATGCAGATCTCAAACAGAATCAAACCGTATATTTTTTTTTCAGAATAGTCATGTTGTCACTTCGTCCGGAAGCTTTATTACTTAAATACTTCCAACATGTAATATACCTTTTTTTTATAAACCTCAGTATCACAGATTATACAGTCTATCACTTAAGCCCTTAAACCGACACTATTACCAACGCTTAGTTCTAGTCACACTCAATCTTTCACGTAAACAGGAAGAGGGGTCATGTGGCCTGAATCCCGCCCCCCTCTGTATCGTAAAATTTTCCGATTTATGAGTATTTTTACTCAAATTATCAAATAAAACTTGTGATTCATTTTTATATGAATCCCCCCGATCTTATCTATTTTAAGTGGTTTAAATGATCCCACCAAAGGCTATGCTGCTTGTAATGGAAAGTTATCCTTTTATCAGTGGCCAAATCAAATAGGCTAGCAACAAGCTAGTCCATACCATAAATTTCAGAACCTAGATTATAGTAACAATCTAGATTATTTGCTGAGAGTCATTTTTCATTTGATTCCCATTTTGCTGAAAACAATATTTTGATTGATGTTTTTTTTTTCCTTTTTTTATATACAGTGTACTAGTAAAACTTTCATGTGGGCTTCTATTTGGTTTCAAGCTAAGTAATAAATTTAAGTTAAATATCAGTTAAAACAAAACAAGTCTCTTTTCATTTCTAAAAATTCAAACGTACATAAAACCATTACAAATATAAAGGGAGAAGGCGGCCAGTCCCTTAACTATGCGCTCTATGCGATAAAATATAATTACTGCAAATCTGGATAACGTTTTATCGTTTAACATTCTTTAACGTTTTTACAAACTGATTATTTATACTTGGGCTTAAGAATGAATTTAAGAAAATTATATATGCCTTCTTTTCCTTTTTAGTTTATTATCCACTACTGCAACTACAAACAGCCATTCACTACAGCAGTAAGAATAAACAAAGTAAAAATCTGTTCTGTCGGAACTGTTAAGATGCGTCAAAAGTTTATTTGAGCCGACAGTATGCGGAGAAGTTATTTCAATTGACAGTATGCAGAGAAAACGATTTTGTAAATGTAGCTTGTTTAGAATGAGAATTCATCAGCAAGATAACCGTATTTCTTTTTCCCGGCAGAATCCTTAAAAACCTGGAAATGCAACAATA